>NW_022994134.1:4205-112643 GCF_012275295.1 Melopsittacus undulatus | reverse complement strand
ATCCGTTGTGGTCTCAATTTATAACACTGTCATCAAACCTCCCTGAAAAACTGTGCATGGATTGTAAGGCAGGGATCATGGCTGCATCTGCTTCATGTTGCTCGTTGCTGTTTTCTGGGCACCAACATTCATGCAGCATGAGGCTGTGGCAAATTGAGCAGATGTGATCCTTCTCACCAGTCAGAACACCTACTGAGGAGTTAATCCCACTGAAGTACAGCAAACCTGTCACCAGGATTTACAGCAGTTGCTTAGGTGAGATCAGGTCTTAACAGATTTATACCTGATAGGCACAATGCAAAAGTTCTGTTCTGGGCTCTACAATGCTTTGCAGGCTCAGTTTTTGTGTGCAGTAATGGCTTTATTTATACCCACGATGGTTTTCGTCTCACAAATGCCAGGGTGTTTGTCACAAGCTGATACAAGTGTTAAATGGCAGGAATGGGGCAATAGTCTCAGGCCACTGTCTTTACCCCATGCACAGCAATAGCTGTGTCCTGGTGATAGCTGCAAGTTTTGACATCATAAGGCTGGCAGGGAACTACCAGTGTGGGTTTGGTGTGAACAGCACAGATGTATTAGGTTTAGCATTGTAGTACATGGGGTTTTTCTTGGTTTTAAGTGACCATCTATATAACAGTACCAGAAGTGGATTTGTGTATTGCTGTATGGGGGCTCAGTTCCTATGTTCAATTGCATGTTACGTACAAATAAGCATGATGTGGAAACAGTGGCCTTGTCATCTATTCTCCACCCACATGGCTCTCCGTCTGGAAGCTGTGATACAATGGTCTAAGACTGTGGTCAAAGCTGGAGACAAGTTACTGAGGACAGAAGGACAAAATTCAAGTTAATGTCAGACCCCTTGGATGGGATTGCCCCTTTTTGTAGGTACACCTATAGCTACAATGATTGCAAATACTGTAGGTGGTCCTGTTCCCTCTGCCTCAAAACTGCAGCAGCCCTGTGGCTCTTAACCCTGTAGTGTGCTACGCCTTGTTTATGTCATGACTTGATCCGTGGGTGACTGGGATTCTTGGATTTGGTTCATTTTGCACCTCATCGATAGGCGAGTGGGGAACAGAGAGGAGGAAATTCCTGAAATTCCTTAGCTGCAAAGTAATAGCAAAATGCATCCAAACAGCAGTTAGAGTTTGCTAAGCACGTAAGGATGTGAACACAGGCGTTAACTTCTGAGAGCAGAGAACAAGCTCCAGCAACATCCACTGCAAACCGCAGGAGCAGGGCAATGTAGAAGGGTGCAAAACATACAGTGAACATGCACAGATTCACAGAAATAATGCGGATTGCTTCTGGATTAATTTTGTCTCCTGAGGACTTGTGACCATCTTCTTCTTGAGACATCTGATGACTTGTACTGAGCAAAAAGTCACAATCAGCAAGGGAATAAAACAGCCAAAGATGACGGACACCAGCGATGTATAACCGGGTTGAGTAGATTGTTTCCGAAAGCAGAATTTTCCTTTTTGTCATAAAATTGTAGATGCAAGTAGGAATAAATAATTACTATTATCCAAAGGGCCCCACGGATGGATGCTGATTTTCAGTGGGGATCAAAGAATCTTGCTTTTTAGAGGGAACTTGATTGCAATGTATCAATCAATTGTTATCAGAGTGATGATCAGGATGCTCATAGGCATGTTTGTAAAGTAGATCCTTTGTATGGTGAAGCACAAGTTGTCTATGGGATGCTCATACATGGTAAAATGTATCAAGAGAAGGCAGAGCAAAGAGCAGGGAAACTGCCTGCAACTATGAGGTTGATCATGTACACCCTGGTTTCTGTCCACCTCTTGAGTCTGCAGCAGAAGACCCAGAAGGCAATCGCGTTCAGTGGGATCCCAAAGAGAGCACTGGGATGTAGACTATAAATTGAAACAGCTCACAGGCAGCCTGAGGAAGCGCCGCAGGGCAGCCCGAGCCAGGCGTCGTCCCACCATGGGATCACGCTGCCACGGGTGCCCTACCTGGAGAGGTTTCAGCCTGTCGCCATCCAGCAGGCACAGGTAGGGAGCCGCAGGGAGATGGGGCCAAACGTCTTCAGACCCCGGGAGATGCTGACGGGCGGGCAGGAGGTGCAGGAGGGAGCAAGCTGAGCCCCGCATGCTGTGCCCCACAGCCTGCCCGGGCGTGCCGGGGGTGCTCTGGGCAGTGGGCGTGGGCTGCGGGCGGCCCAGCCCTCTCCCCAGCCGGCTCTGAGCCCTGCCCTGGGGCTGGCAGGGGAGCACAACTGCCTGAGCTCAGCCAGCTGGGATGTGGGCACAAGGGACACTGTCACACAGCCTCTCTGCTCCGCTTCTTTTGCAGATGGGCAGCCTGGGGCACCGAGTGGTGCTGCCCAGCCCCAGCGGGTTGAGACAGGAGCAGAAGCTCCGTCTGCCACCATTGATCACAATGGCACCGCGGCCGCCCCCTCGCTCAGAGAGAGCAGTCGGCAGCTGCCGCAGGCTGTCATCTGTAACACCAGCAGCCTCTGCAGCTTCTGGCAGTGTGAGGAACTCGGCTGTTGGCAGCACAAGCAGCAACCAACAGCAGCTTCTCAAAACTGCTGCCCAGCTCCACCGTGTGCCCAGTTACGGCAGCAGAGGTGCACGGCCAGAGACCTGTCAGCCTGCCCTGCACAGGTCCAAAGCCTCTGCTCCTACAGGTGAGAGCTCCTGAGCTCCAGAGCTCCTGAGCTCCAGAGCTCCTGACCTCGCCTGCCTTCCTCCAGAAGCCATGTGGGCTGATTGGTTTGATATTGCTTATACCAGATGGGGGAATCCATCAGACATCTATTATTTCTAAGATTTCTCAGGAATTGAAAGGAGGGTCACTTTCTTTTAGATCCTGCTCTCTTGCTGTAACACAGATGTCATGGGTATGTTTTACAAGGAAATATCCCGTTTTTATAGCTCCAATGCCCTTATTTTCTATCACAACTAATGGAACCAGGGGTAGAAACTCATGAGCAGCACATTATTTGTGCTTACATAAATACAAGGATAAACACTATTGCCCTCAGTTTGTATAAAGTGACTATTCCTGCTGTTTATAAGAGAGCACCTCCTTTTCAGGTGGCAGGAAGTGCAGGGAAAGAGTCAGTTCTGCTCTGCAAACTGAGGCCAACTGTACAATAACTGAGATTTGCAGAGCCAGAGCCTATCAAGCAGCAATGCCAGAAAGCAGTTTTACTTCAGTTGTATTGCGCTTTCACCCCACCCAGAACATCAGAAGCTGGTACAGTCCCAGCTCCTGTTTGTAGCACCTCTTTCTGTACGGGTTCAGAAGTGTAAACCACATCCTTGAAATTTCAAATTAAACCCCAAGGAGACTGAGGAGTTTGCAGATGTAACCAGCATTAATTCAGTACATTAATTCTGCAGGCAGAAGAGCATCCAGTGTTCAAGTGCATTACAGCCTTTTGCTTATCCAAGAAGGTTTCTATAAGCTTGTGAGAAGAACATTGTCAATAAACATGAAAATAAAACCAACACAATCTTGGCTTGAGGAACATTTCCCAAAGCTAAGGATTACCATTGCCCAGTGATGCAATATCACTTCCAGATGGTACCAACATAAAGGCATGGCACATCCACATCAGCTGTGAATGAGCTGTGGACCTTGTGTTGCTTCATTGTTTCCCTCCCTGTGTCATAGAATCACAGCATCAACCAGGTGGGAAAAGGCTTTGAAGATCAAGTCCAACCTTAAAGTGAGAAGCATAATAGTACGTGTCCTGAAAGAGCTCTGTCACATGCTTGGTTCCCCAGGACTGCATAGTACCCCTGCAGAAGCAGTTCTGACAGGTTGTGTTAAAACAGCATCCTTATAGGCCCACTTCAGATACTGGAAGGCTGCTATGAGGTCCCCAAAGGTACCAGTCACTGCTTGGGTCAGGCTGGGCATTGACCTGAGGGTACTGAATAATTCTGTTGGGCATCACTGCTGCTTACTGGGCTTTAAGGCCCCTTCAAAGGGGGCAACAGGGACAAGCTCCAGAACACCTGCACTACATTGGTGACCTTATCACGTGATGCAATGCAGCGGAAGAAGGTTTTGAGAAAGGAAGAAGATAATCCAGATCCTGCTGAAGGCTGCTTTTGTCAGAAAACAGACTAAGGTCAAGGCACCTGCACAGGACAGCCAGCTGCGGGCAAGAGAATGGCAGGAAGCATGTCCCCACATCCCCACACATCTGGTCAACAAGATAACAGCAATGTCCCTGCCAAAGAAGCAGAAAGAAACACAAGCTTTCTTGGGTACTGTGGGCTTCTGGAGAATGCACATCCCAAATTACAGGCTGACTGTAAGCCCTCCCTAGCACGTGACCCAGAAGAAGAACCATTTCCATTTCCAATAGCAAGTTCCAGTCATCCAGGTATCCCAGAAGTCATCATGGACTGGGTGCAGACAAAAGGGTTTGAATGTCACCAGAGGAGGACCTGACACGTGCTGAGGAGGCCTCACTTGACAACAAACTACCAAAGAATCCTCCTGACCAGGAAAACTGTCTGGGATATCCCTCCCTCGGGAGTGATGCTGTGTACACTACATAAAATCGCTTCCACGGTGGCCACACACCCATCACGGCACTGGGCACCTCATGCCACCCTTCTCCACTGCTCTGGATTTGAGCATCTCAACCTCACTCCCTTTGATCACCACACTAATGAAGCAGGACCTTTCATCAAACCAGACAAGGGCAGTCCTCATGGAATCCAAATAGGCTTCAGCACGCAATCATCCACCACCACTCACCAGCCATCTTTCCTACCAGCACAGACTCATCACAGATGGAGCCCCAAGTCCCGGACTGAATGAACTCAACCAACAGTTGTAGGGACAGTCCAGAGACTATGGGAATGATATCTGTGTATATATATTGTCGTGGTTTAAACCAAGTCCACACAGCTCGTTAACTCACTCCCCCCCTTGCTCCCCCAACTCCTGGAAAGTTAGGAAGGAGAATCCAAAGAATGTAGCCCCCACGGGTTGAGATAAGAACAGTTTAATAGCTAAGGTATAACTCAAATCACTACTGCCATTACTACTACAAATAATAATGATAAAGCCAATAACAAGTGAAGAGAATACAACACCTCACCAGCCACCAACCCATAACTCACCCCACCCTGCCCGACCGAGCACCAACCGATACCTCCTCCATCCCCCCAGAGTCCCAGCCCTGCCGGGTCTTTCCCAGTTACATCCTGGGCATGACATACTATGGTATGGAATACCCCTTTGGCTAGCCTGGGTCAGGTGTCCTGTCTCTCCTTCCTCCCGGACTCCTCTCCTCCCTGGCAGAGCATGAACTCAGAAAAAGGCCTTGGACAAACCAAACATTTGTGCAGTAATCAAAACATACTTGCTATCAGCAACAGTTCTCAGCCCAAAGTCAAAACACAGCACTGCACCAGCTACCAAGAAGGAGAAAAAATGACTGCTACTGCTGAACCATGACATATATACATATATATGTAGAACTCTTATATACATATATATGTGTATATATCTCTCAAAGGACAGAAATGGTGGAAAACGTGACATCTCCCATGACATCAGTGCTATGGAATAAGAGGTGGACACTGTCATGGTTTCAGCTGCCATAGAGATATTTTATTCCTGGTAGCTGGCGCAGTGCTGTGGTTTGGCTGCAGTCTCAGAGCACTGCAGATAACACACTGAGGTTTCAGCTGTTGCTCAGGAACACGCACTCCCATCAAGGACTTTTCAGTCTCCCATGCTCTGCCACTGGGAGGGGCATGGGAAGTCAGGAGGGAACAGAGACAGGACACCTGACCCAAACTACCCAAAGGGGGATTCCACATCACGCTAGGTCATGCCCAGGATCTGACCTGGAGGGAGTTACCCCAAAGGTACCAATCACTGCTCTGGTCAGGCTGGGCACTGACCTCAGAGTACTGAGCAATTCTGTTGGGCACCACTGCTGCTTACTGGGTTTTTCTTCTTCCCTTTCTTCTTTTAGCTTAATATTCTCTCCCCTTGTTATTTCCTTCATCATTGTTAGTAGTACTATTCTATTGTACTTTAATTATGTAAGTGTTCCTGTCTCAAGTCAAGGGTTTTACATGCCTGGGATTCTCCTCCCCATCCCATCCAACCAAGGGGGAAGAAGGGGCTGAGCAAGTAGCTGCGTGGTGCTGAGTTACTAGCTGGGCTGAAACCATGACAGTGTCTTATGAACAGAGTCCTTCCATGGATGTGACTCACACTGTCAGCACAACCTGCAATCCACCCTCCAAGGCCACACACAAATATTCTCAGTGCTAAAATTGTCATTTATTATCAAAACAATGAAATTGCCATCAGAACCAAACCCCATCCTAAGTGGCGCTTCTCATTTCTGGAGAGAGTTTGACCATGCAGGAACAAACAGAGGAGGTCAGGGGTTCCTTTTCATTAGCTGTACCTACTCACCTGCACAAAACAGTGGAAAAGAGGTTTTGAGAAAGGGAAGAAGATAATCCAGATCCTGCTGAAGGCTGCTTTTGCCAGAAAAACAGATTAAGGTCAAGGGACCCGCACAGGACAGACAGCTGCGGGCAAGAGAATGGCAAGACGCATGTCCCCACATCCCCACACATCTGGTCAACAAGATAACAGCAATGTCCCTGCCAAAGAAGCAGAAAGAAACACAAGCTTTCTTGGGTGCTCTGGGCTTCTCGAGAACGCACACCCCAAATCACAGGCTGACTGTAAGCCCTCCCTAGCACGTGACCCAGAAGAAGAACCATTTCCAATAGCAAGTTCCAGTCATCCAGGTATCCTGGAAGTCATCATGGACTGGGTGCAGACAAAAAGGGTTTGGAATGTCACCAGAAGAGGAGCTGACACGTGCTGAGGAGGCCCCACTTGACAACAAACTACCAAAGAATCCACTGACAAGGAAAACAGTCTGCGTTATTTCTGCCTCGGCCAAAGGCAAACCCACTCATGGGACTGCTTTCACTCAACAACCTGGGTGCACTTGGTGAGGAATGGGGCAGGATGGGGATGCTTGGTGTGTACTTCAAGGGGACTGAATCTTGGCTGAGAACAGCCAATGAACTGGATGTAAATAAAATGCAGAATATGCTCCCTGATTACTGGCAATACTCACAGCATCTGTCAGCTTTGTCTCTTGTGCTCTCTTTCAGCATATCCCAGGCAGACATTCCAGAGGTAAAGTAATTAGCCAAACTGGAATACGTGGCAATTATCCAAAATGGTACTTAGATTTCTGCTCTGAGAAACGTGATGAAACCCTTAATGATGTCAAGCAGGAAGGGAAATGGAGAGACAAGGGTTTGAAGCTGCTTTCAGTGGGAAAACTGACAGCTCTTGTTTGCAATTTCACCCCAAACTGCCAGAGAGAGTAATAGTTTTCTTTCAAAGGTACATTTTTATAAGAGATTATGTTTTCCTCTGAAAGCTGAACAGCTTCATTCAGAAACATTTGTTGGTGTCAGATGCTGCCTAACTGGGCTGAGAGCCTACTGTAGCTCTGCAGATCTGTGACCTGCACTTCACTCCCTCCAGGCACTATAAATAATTTCCACAGAAACAGCACTGAAGAAGGTATCTGCAAGCCATGAAGATAACTATAGCCTTTCTGTTCAATTTTTGTCTTTTATTTTCCCCTTTCCATTTTCTCAGTTAAACCAACATTAAATACGTTCATTGTATAAAATGCTTTACACACACAGCTGAAGTTACAAAAGAAATGAAAGATACAGAGGGGGGAAATCTGTAGGAGATCCCTACTCCACAATACATATGTACCTATTTATGGATTATCTTTGCACCCTGCATTCCCATTTGCCCCAAGGAAAAAGTACTTTGCATCTACATTGCACCATTTTCCACCCAAGGAAGAATTCTCCCTTAGTCATCAGGGCTGGAGCTAATCATCTGTGTGAGGCATTTCATGAAGATTGCTCCAATTTGTAGCTTGATGAGGCAGAGAAGTAGATCCATGGGAAATCAAAGCTGAAGGTCTCTGAAACATCCTCATCAGACCACGAAGGGAGGAAATGAACACAGGACAATGCACTGCAGTCTAGCCAAGCCCAAATCTGAAGCTTGTCAGGCCTCTATGTCAATTTAACACACAGTGAAAACCAGCTTTCCAGCCACTTCCCCTTCGGCAATGGAAAGAGAATGCTCAGTGTAGTAATGGTAATCTGAATATCTACCAAATGCTCTTTCCTCACGATCCCCCAATTAATGACAGTGCATATATACTGGAAGTGTACACCCTCTTGCTTCTGGCCTCAGGAATACCATGGCTTCTAGCCCTCCCTGCAAACTGTATTGCTTTCATCGTCCATGGAAGCTGCAGGTGACTAGTCCAAAGTTGTAAGAGTTTCCTTACTCACTCTACAGATATGGGGAGAAACAGAGATTGCCTTTGCTGGGCTTGTACAACCTGGCTGGAGTTCAGGGGACAAAGGAAGCGAGTCAGAGCATCACAATAAAGCTCAAACAGAAGCACCTATGGAAAAATAACTGTAGTCACTGCTTTGTTTGTTTCTTTTCAGTATAACAAGAGCACTCAGTGGGGAGCAGAAAGCTTTAGAACTGATATTTTGGAGGGTTGACTCAGTTTAACCTGAAATAGAAATGAGGTAAGAAATAGTTTTAGCGAGAAGGGTACTGCATTAATGAATTCTTTCTTTTATAAGAGCACTAATGACTTGGTCAGAGGGGTGTATTGCTGGCTTGTGCTCACTCTCCCTGATAAGAAGCCCAGCTTGGAGACTTTAGTATCCTGGTCTACATGCGCACAATGCCGATTTTAGATTATGCTTCATCCAAGTCCTGTGTCCGGCTACAGCCACTTTCCTGCAAGATTAGCATGAGAAGGGTCCACATTCACCTATGAGCCTTTGCTGCTCTTTCAAGCATGTAATGTTTCTTGTCAAGACAAAAGAAAGAAACCTTTGCAATCCTGGAGTACTCAGGAACTCAGGGTGATTTAATTGTGAAGTAAGACAGTAACAATACAACCTGCTTGGGCTGTTATGGTGGGGCAAGCATAGGAAGGGGGATCGACATGTACATTGTCAAGACTCCCTGTAGTTTTAGGAGATTTTTTCAGACATGTTTATCAGCAGCAGCAACAGAAATACTTGAGCAGTGAGAACTCAGAAGCATTTTGCTCTGGGTTTGATTCTTTGTTTTTCACAAAGTCACTCAGATTCTATAGAAGAAAGCAGGTCCTAAACAAAAGCTTCTTGACTCCAAGCTTCTGCTTTAATCAGAAGGTTCTTGCTATTTCTCATGAGTTGTTTGCGGTGTTCGTTCACAGAGAATGAATCCTGGTGCTGCCTGCACTTATGGCTCTACTTTTTCACCAAGAAACTTCCCCGGTTAAAACTGGGGTGGGAATGTGGGTTGGGAAAGAAAGGTCTTAAATGAGAACATGACAGCTCTTTGCTGGACTGGTTTCAGTGAGATGACCACCCTTATCTGTATCTCCTTCTGGCTCAGACAAGGAACAGAGACCAAATACTTTAATAGCAGGACACAGCAACTGAGAAAGTCAACCTAAAAGCAAACATTTTCTGCCCAGTTAGGGAAGGTGCAGCTAAATATAATTGTCATTAATGAATCTGAAATGATCTTGGTCATGTAGAACAACTTAGCCAGCAGGCAGTGTTCTCCCCAGGGAGCTGTGTTACTTGGAATATCCTGAACTGAAACACCCAGGGACGGAACACAATGCCACCTATTATGTTCAAACTGCTCGTCAGGTTTGCTAACAATTTGCACTGCAGGACCTGGTGTTTATGTCTTTGCCTCACTTGAACCATTCAGTCTCAGATTTCTCCTGGCAGGTGCTGAAGCTCTTGGGCAATTTCAACACCAATTATTCAGTCATTTCTGAGAATGAAATCAGAGAAGCAGACATTGTGCTATCCCCCGTTAGGGTAGCAGTAAAAATATCCTTATGCATGATTTGGATCAGAGATCCCAAAATGATATAAAGAAAGCCAAAAGGAGAAATGGCTGTTGCTGTAAAACAGCTTCATGGAGTTGAGAAGGAATACCTTGGTTAATAAGGAAAGCAAGGCCCAGGAGCTCTCTGAGGAGGATTAAGGGATTCGTAAAGATCAGTATCAGGAAGTGTCATTAAAGCACTTCACTTGATGCTGTACACAGTGGGCCACTATGCCTCTGTTGAGCCACAGTAACTGTGAGTGACTGAAAGCCAACACTGGCTTAAAGAAGTTCTAAAGGAAACAGAACACTCCAACGGTAGGGAATAGAAGTCAGAGAATGGCAGAGGACTGGGCAAGGGACAGCATGTAGGACTGGAGAGTATGACTTGGTGTGAATGAGACTGAGCCAGGAGGAAGTGGCTGGAAAAGGGAGGTGAAGATTGAACAAAGAAGAAACCTGAGAGCTAAGAAAGGTTAGGATTGGTACAGGGAGGTGTACAACTAGCCAGGGAAGAAGAGGGTAGATCAGAGAAGCATGAAAGGGATGTGGGGCTTAAACAAGCAATAGCACAAATCCCGAAGGCACATAAAAGAGTAAGACCGTGGGGAATGAGCAAAGGAATCCAGGTATGCTACCACTCCCTTTCACACCTGGAGTATCACCTTTCCTCTGCTGTGAGCAAACATCCACAGGGCTGACTTGAAAGTGCCCTGTCACATTCTGGCCTGACTAACAACTCAAATCACCCTGCCAGGTTTATGATCAATCTGCTAGTGCTGTCAGTTATCCCAGGGAATCAGCTGGCAGGTATCTGTCCTATGTACCTAGGGAATCCAATCCTTTTCATGACTTGAGTTAATGTCCACATTAGCTTTTCTGTTTGCTCTTCTAGAAAATCCCAGGGATAATAAGTTTACAGCTGGAATATTTACTACTGCGACATCCCTATAATCATGAAAACACACAGAAGATAAAAGAAACAATATTTCTTTCTAGTAATTTGATAATTTTGGAGGTGCTCCACTTTGCAGTCTTAGAAGTCACTTGAATTGAACAAGTTACTAACAAGGTAATAAGCCACTTATTTCTAGCTTCCAATGAACACTGATCCTACCTTCTTCTGGATCTCTCCAATGTATGAAGAAGCTCTATTTTCTCTTCAGAATATTGATAATTTAGTAGATTTTCAAGGGATGTAGGAGAAGAGAGTGTGCACATCCTATAGCCCAGCTTTATAGTTATCCAGCTTACTATTGCTAATGACCACCTTTCCCACAATTTACCAACTCTATGAATCATACAAGGAAGGAGTATAATGCCACAAGTGAATGCCCAAGCTGGAGTACAGTCTGACCCTAAGAAAGTTTTTGGAGTCTGTTTGCTGAGCTGAATCTGATAATAAACTTTAGAGCTTCCTCATTTCAAAGTTTCAGAATTAAGCAAGAGGATCAGTGTTTCAGGATTCCATGGTGCTTTATACACCAATGCAGACAAGATACAGCGTGGAATGTCAGAATTGCAAGGCACTTACTCAGTGTTCCAACTGGTACATGGCATGGGTGGCATAAGACGAAAGAGCTTGAACTGGAACTACTTTGTTGTTCAGGACTGTTAATGTCCTTCAATCCAAAGAGTAGACTTTCCAGTGTGTTGATACAGAGAACAGAGAAGTAATTGTACTGTTCTTCACAACATCTCTCAGAAAAGGCCAGGGAAGGGGACTGATTGAATTTCGGAGAAAATGAAAAGTGAAAGATACGAATTTGTAGGGCTGGAGAAGGGTGGCTTGTTTGGTAAATGATGTAAATGGAAGGAAGGATGGAAGGCATTCTTGAGAAGCAAAGAAAGCAGAATAACCCAGGATAAACCCAAATCAAAGAGGCATCTAGCAAAAGGCATACAGCTGGACCACATGGAGTCTGTACAAGTGCCTGTGACCTACTCAGTCAGGTCTAGTTCTGCATGAAAAGGAGCTAAATGAAATTTAGTTTCAGGTCTAAATTAATTAAACTAAAAGGTTTTCATTAATTGGCTGGAGACGAGGGCAATGTAGTTTTTATTAATACCGAGATAAGCAACAGATTCATTATTCGTTACAAGGGCTAGAAGGAAGCCTTTTGTGCCAGCACAAGATTCTTCCTTGACAGTATAGTTCTTGTGAGGACAATTTCTATTAACGGCTTCAGCTACTGAACGTTTGCTAACGGAAAACAGCCAGACAGACTGCTTGGGCTGTACACCAGACACCAGGCCCCGTTAGAGGTGCAGCATGGGTCCCAGGACCTGCTGCTGCGCAGATTCTTCCACAGGATGTCACTCTCGGGCAGCTTTGTCATCCCTGATTGTTGCCTACAGCTGGAGGGTTATGAACTCCCATGGCAAGCCCTTCTAGAGGGCATCACATTATTCAGTGCCTTCCAAGTGCCTTATTGTGCAGTGTTGGTGATGCTTTTCGTTTTGGACTTTCTGAGCACGGCTTTTCACTGGTTCCTCTAGTGGCTACTAAAGACTAATTTCATGGATTCATGTGTCTATATGCTCATTGTGCAGAGCGAGGCTTGGATAACGGTATATATTTTCCTGGTTTTTCTTTTCTTACAAATAACAGTTTTTACATAGAGGAGGCATCAGACCATCAAAGTTAATGCTCCCAACAACACCAGAGACAGCCAGCAGAGAATCTACTCAAGTTATTAGGCTATTTGTAGTCTTGATGTATTCATTGCACACTGTGGCCCATTACATAAGAATAATCATTACTTTAGTTAGGAGCTCCAGGATAAGGCCCTTTATGTGCAATAACGACAGGGAGGTGGCCCTGAGGCTGCAGAGGTATTTGCAGGAGTGTGCACACTGCTCTTGGTTTGTGTTTGGGATTGGAAAATCCTTAAGAAAGTAATACGAAACTGGGGCAGACTGCAGGGGTCACAGCTCAAGCAGACAAGTGCCACTTACACCCACCCGGCCTCTTGTACCCTCCTCCTCCTTGCTACCCCTTACCCCAGCCATTCCTTACGGTTCACACAGTGCCCCCCTCAAATATTCCGACTCCTCATCTTCCTCCTGCTTTTTCCCCTGTCTTATCTCATTATATTCTGGCTGATGGCTGGAGATCCCTGGGTTTCCCAAGTCCCTGATCCTGGTTCTGCCATAGGGGTGCAGCAACACGGGAACTCCCAGCTCAGCACTGCGTGTCTGGAAGGATGTTATTCTCCTCCCTAGGTTATATCTTACAAAGAAGTTCTTCCCTGTGAGGGTGGTGAGGTGCTGGCACAGGTCCAGCGAGTGGGGGGAGAGGCAGGAACCAGCCGGTGAGCAGGTCTGGGAAGAGGATGGAGTTATCTTGAAGATGGGGACACACAGAGAAGTATCCGTGTGAAATGAGGAGAAAGTGATACAACCTCGAATGAATCCATCTTTGAGACAGGGGACTCTTCCTCAGTCATCCCTCCTCAACACTGTCCTGGGCAACATGGTGTTCCTGGCCAAGAGCAGCTTCAACAAATGCATTCTGAATGTCACTAGGAGTAAGCCCAGGTAGACTTGAGTGATGTTGACCTCCTCCAGAACCTTCTAAACTTCTAACATGGTCTTCATTGAAGGCAGAGCATGAGACTGAAAAGTTCTTGATCAGGATAAGTACTACTAAGCAACAACTGAACCATTGGTGTGTTATCAGCACTGTTCTCAGGCTAAAGCCGAAACACAGCACTGCACCAGATACTAGGAAAGAGAAAAATAACTGTTACAGCTGAACCTAGGACAGCACCCATCCCTTATTCAATACCATTCACATCATGCTCAGTTCCCACGTTTTTCAATACACCATTGCTTTTTGTCTCAGAATGTATACACATACACACAGAGACAAATATAATTCCTTAGTCCATGGACCATTCCTATAAAGCTCGCTGCATTCATTCAGTCCATGATGTCAGGCTCCATCTATCATCACAGTCTTTCAGGGCAGGAGAGACAGTGTGTAGTGTTGGACTTTTCAGTCTCATGCACTGTCAGCGAGGAGGGGCACAAAAAGCCGTGAGAAAGCAGAGACAGAACACCTTACCCAAACTAACCAAAGGGGTACTCCATCCTACAGCACGTCATGCACAGTATGGAAACTGTGGGGAGTAACCCCAAAGGGTCAGGCTGCAGCTAGGGGAGGGGGTTCTGAGCAACTCTATTGTGCGTCACTGCTGGCTATTGTTTTCTTCCTTTGCCTTTTTAGTTTCATATTCTCTCTCCTCTTGTCATCATAATTATTACTAGTACTAGTAGAAGTAGTTGTTTATTATACTTTAGCTATGGGACTGTTCTTATGTCAATGCGTGAAGAATTCTTTCAATTCTCCTCCCCCCACATCTTGCCTGGAGGGAGGCTGGGGACGGAGCAGGGGGTGAGCAAGCGGCTCTGTGGTGCTGAGTTACCAGCTGGGCTTAACCCACAGCGCAGCTAATGCCAGTGAGTTACCAAGGTGTCTGTGACTCATGTGCTCTGGCTGACACACTGCATCTTCATCCCCTTCCACCCGGGACAGGAATCTGGAAATAAAGGAAAGGCCAAGTAATTGCTGGGTTAACAGTTTGGGAGGGAAGCAAGACAGCAGCACGGAGAGTGCATGTCTGTCTAAGAGACACCCCTTACCTGCAGCCCATCAGCACTGCTCTGCCTCCCTTTGGCTGTATGGTCTGGGAAAAGCCTGGGAGTTCCCTTTCAATCCTCCCTTCAAGGGCATCCTCTCCTCAACAAGATATTGATTCCAGAATCATCGAATCTCAGCCCAGTTTGGGATGTGAGGAACCTTGAAGCTCCACCAGTTCCAAGCCCTTGCCATGAGCAGGGACATCTTCTGCTAGGGCAGGTTGCTCCAAGCCCCTGTGTCCAACCTGGCCTTGAACACTGCATGGGGCAGTGGATGGGGCAGCCACAGCTTCTCCGGCCACCCTGTGCCAGCGCCTCACAGGAAGAACTTCTAGCTAATGTCTAACCTGAATCTCTTAAGGACCTCTTCAGGTCCTTTCCAACTCTAACTGTTCTATGATTCTACGAATCTATAAAGTCATTCACCTATGTCAGCAGCGTTTCTGAGCCGATTAAGTTGGCATAAGCATTTATCTCCTTCACATGCGAAAATGGCTGGGAATTATGCAACACGGTTCTTGGAAAACTACTGAATATGTATGATGTTTACCTGAAATGTAATGGATATGTGTGTAGATAGAGCAACAATATAATCATGGTCTATTTGATGCTCGAATTGGGCACATTAGGAGGAGATCTCCCCTGTGTCTCCCAGTGCTGCAATGAAGAATACCTGCTTGTCAACTTAAACTTTGTTGGTGAGTTCTTAATGAGTTCTACAAATTAAAATACTCCATCCCTTCCGGTGAAGAAGAGCTGAGGCTGCAGAACATCCCTGCATCTCCCTCCAGGCACACTGCTGTTCTAAAGCACCCACATGGGGAGTTTTGTTTTCTGAAACAACTTTGTTGCTCCATCCCTTGCCACCTTCACACATCTCCCAGACTCCCCAGTCACATGACATCAAAATCCTGCCCTTCTCCCTCAGTCCAAAGACCAAGCTGAGTAGAATGCCCGTGGTCCCAGCCCCTGATCCACCCTAGCAAGTCCCAGGCACAGCATACGGCAGCACCGTGGGAGGCCAAGGTGAGGGGCCCAAGCCCTGGGGAGGCAAGGCTGCACTGCAGCACACACCGGCACTCCCGGGACCAGGTGTGCGACCAGTGGGGATGGTGCTTCCTTCCAGAACCATCAACTCACCCACAAGCACTCAGCCCACATGGCTTCTGGAGGAAGGCAGGCGAGGTCAGGAGCTCTGGAGTACATCAGCCACATCCAGCCCTGCCAGGGAGGTGCTCGGTGCCAGGGGAGGAGCAGGACAGGACAGCAGAGGAACAGCCCAGTCTGGGGTTTTACACAAAACTATTTGTGGGGTTTAGACTTTGAGCAATTCAGAGGTGAGCCCAGAAGAGGCTGGACAGCATCGGTCATCTGGCGCCCTGCAGGCAGCACCCATCATCAGCAGAAGGCAGCAAGGTGACAGCTCTTCAAGCTCTCTACCTGCAAGGAGAAGAGACATCTCCATCCAAGGCATTGCCTGGGTGCAGATCCATTCACTCAGACCCCATTGGTGACTTCCCAGCACTGCAGTGCTGGCACTGGCAGTGCTGGGAAGGTCTGGGCTTGTGCTCTACTCCAAATTCCAGGAGCTACCTTGGCCAGCTTATCTCCAGGAGAAGTTACCTGTGACCTGGCTGCACAAGACAACTGAAAGCTCTGATTTCCAACTAGCCACAGTGTGGTTTTCCATCCTTAGGGGATCACACCCTTGTCCTTACTCTCAGCCTGAGTTTGTTGTGGTCACAGAGAGTGAGCACAACCCGAGAAGTTTTCGAGACTCACTTCCCAGAAACCTCCAGAGCCCTTTGGAGAGCTCCAACCAACCCACCCAATAAGGAGCATTTTTCAGAGTGGGTCTGCTCATGCTCTGCATCTGCTGCACCCTGGAGGCAGGTTTCTTCCTGCCACTCTGGAAAGTGTTAGTGGAAACCAGAGTGTGGCTTCTTTGGGAAGTGGAATGCTTCCTCTCCGGGCAAGGTTCCCCTCTCCCAAAAACCACAGCACGAGCTGATGCCTACTTTTGCAATAGGAGGAACTGGGACAGGACCATCACTTCCCCCAGCACATCCCACTGCAGAAAATGCACAACACGAATTAAAAAGCCAGCTCTGATGGAGAGCAGGTGATGGAGCAAAGGGGTGATGGGCTGGGAGCAGCTCAAAGGTTCCTCCATGCAGGGGCGCACAGCAGAGGCTGCTGGTGTCACAGGAGTGTCGTGGTTTAAAACCAGCCACGCAGCTTGTTAACTCACTCCCTCCCTTGCTCCCCCAACTCCCGGAGTGTTAGAAAGGAGAATCCAAAGAAGGTAGCCCCCATGGGTTGAGATAAGAACGGTTTAATAACTAAGGTATAACACAATCACTACTGCTACTACAAACAATAATGATAAAGCCAATAACAAGTGAAGAGAATACAACACCTCACCAGCCACCAACCCATAACTCATCCCACCCTGCCCGACCGAGCACCAACCGATACCTCCTCCATCCCCCCAGAGCTCCAGCCCTGCCAGGTAACTCCCAGTTACCTCCTGGGTATGACGTGCTATGGTATGGAATACCCCTTTGGCTAGCCTGGGTCAGGTGTCCTGTCTCTCCTTCCTCCCGGCTTCCCCTCCTCCCTGGCAGAACATGAGCTCAGGAAAGGCCTTGGACAAACCAAACATTTGAGCAGTAACTCAAAACATACTTGCTATCAGCAACCGTTCTCAGCCCGAAAGTCAAAACACAGCACTGCACCAGCTACCAAGAAGGAGAAAAAATGACTGCTACTGCTGAACCCAGGACAAGGAGTCAGCCTGCAAGAGGCCTGTAGTGCACACTGAGGAACTTGCTGTTGATGCAGGAATTGATGCTCGCTGCCGGCATTGCTGGCAGGTGCTCTGCTGCTTGCCCCATGTTCCTAACCTGGAAAGCACTGCTGCTGCCATGGGTATGAGAATGACGTGTGGGCTGAGTTGCACTGTGGAGCTTTGTGTGCCAGCTGCTCACAGGGTGGCCAGGAGTGCACGGTGATTTTCCAACCCCAAACACAAGCCAAGAGCAGTGTGCACATTCCTGCACAAGTACCTCTGCAGCCTCAGGGCCACCTCCCTGTCGTTCCTCTGCTGCAGCCCTGGGGACACGAGGCCATGGCTCAGGGCAGCTGCAAGAGCCCCCCTGCTCGGTTGGTCAGAAGCTGTAGGATGGGGACGGGGGGATTGCGTGGAGTCACCCATCTGCTGTCCATTTACAGTTCTGCTTCTGGAAACATCGCCAGCTTCTCCCTGCATTGCTCCAGAGCTTGCGTGTGCAGGAGGAGCAGGAGAATCACAGTCTCTCGTCCCTTATCTCTGGCCTTAGCAATTCTAAGCCTTGCTCCTTATTCCTCCCAACCCTTCTACACCCCTGTCATTCCAGTCACCGGGCTGCAGCAGGCACCGGGCTTCAAAAGCCAGCTGACGTGGGAGCCACTGCATCACACACTGTTTCATCCCATCGGGATGAGCTTTTCCTACTTGGCCAACATGTGCTGCCAAGAGCCAGCAGGACTGCAAGCTCAGCAGCTGGGAAGTGCTGCAAGGAAAGAGGTCGCTCCGCAGCTTTCTCTGCTACTGACACAAGGGAAAAGCTGGAGCAGACAGAGGCAAGAACTGGGGAGATAGGGATCTGGTTTATTGGCCCGAGAAGTGTCCACAGCGAGCGCAGGCTGCAGCACGACGTTCTCAGCGCAGCTCCCTCGGGCCTGGAGCTGACAGTGGGGCATTATCCCTCCGCTTGCGGGCTGATGCAGGATCTGTGGAAAGCCCTGCGCAGAGGCTTCAGTGCCCTTCTGAAGAAGGATAGGTGTTGCTCTCGGACGTGTTTATCTCTGGTGTCATGCAATCCTTCTTTTGGGTTGGCGGTTCCCCAAGCATAGGTGGTGGAATGGGCATCAACGGGTGGCAGGTTACGTCGTGACTGCAGCTGCCACTTTTGCATTTTCTTGGGGGTTTTCCCCTGTTGGCTTTCAATTGTCTCCCAGGTAGGGGAGGCCCTGGCATTCTCAGACTGGCGCAACCGGTGCCACCAGCGCGGCCTGGGTGCCACTGGAATACATGATGTAGTTGGCTCCTCCTCGGTGTCCTGAGCTGCTGCAGGCACTGCCTGTTCATCCCTGTAGAATCGCGGGGAGGCAAAGGTTCTGCTGGCCTCTCCCTGATGCTCTTCAGGTGCTTTCCTCACTTTGCGCCTGAATACAACCTGCAGAGCTCTGTCGACAACTGAGACCCTTCGTGGGGCCTGTCTCTGGGCGTGTGGTGGTACTAGTCCTTGTGTAAAGGCCTGTCCTGGTCCCTGTCTATCTGTGCCCAGGCTCCTGGCCTGTGTTGGTGCCTCACTCTGGGCCTGGGCTGGTGTTGGCTGCTCGCCCATTTCGCAGACAACAGGCAAAGGCTTGTGCAGGACGCCTCTCACGAAGTTCCTGTCTCTTTTTGGTTGTATCATCTTACTGGCTTTAGGGCTGAGCAGGGCAGATGACGTTCTCCGTGCCTCTGTTTCACTTTGGGCCACATCCTCCTGCTCCTTTTCCTGCTCAGCTCTTGCCCGGATGGCAGCCACAGCCTTATGCACAACGTCCATCACAAAGCACCTGGCTGTTTCCTGCATAACCAACTCCAAGGCAGTGGGGCTGAGCAGGGCCAACGACTTTCTCCGCTCCTCTTCTTCTACCTCCTCCTTGTCAAAGCCATGGGAAGGTGGTGCCGTTGCCTCCTCCTGCTCTTGTGCTACAGATGTTGTCTGTGCATCTGTCCCTTCGACAAGGTGGGGTTTCTGACCGCCTGCCCCAGGGATCTCTGTCAATGCAGCTGCATCTTCCTGCTTGTCTTCTCTCAGAGGTATAATGGCTCTCCTGGCTACTTTCTGGTTGGCAGACATGGGCGACACCATGTCTTCTCCAGCCTCATCTGCTGCAGGGTCGAAAGGGGCTGAGCTGGGCTCTGCCTGAGGCTCTACAGCCATAGGAGTCTCGATGTTCTCCAGTGTTACTGGCATCACTGGTGCCATTGACACATCCACGTGGCTTTGGGCCACATCCTCCTGCTCCTTTTCCTGCTCAGCTCTTGCCCGGATGGTCAGCCACTGCCTTATGGCACAACGTCCATCACAAAGAACCTGGCTGTTTCCTGCATAACCAACTCCAAGGCAGTGGGGCTGAGCAGGGGCCAACGACTATTCTCCGCTCCTCTTCTTCTACCTCCCTCCTTGTCAAAGTCATGGGAAGGTGGTGCCAGTGCCTCCTCCTGCTCTTGTGCTACAGATGTTGTCTGTGCATCTGTCCCCTTCGACAAGGTGGGTTTCTGACCGTCCTGCCCCAGGGATCTCTGTCAATGCAGCTGCATCTTCCTGCTTGTCTTCTCTCAGAGGTATAATGGCTCTCCTGGTTACTTCTGGTTGGCAGACATGGGCGACACATGTCTTCTCCAGCCTCATCTGCTGCAGGGGCGAAAGGGGCTGAGCTGGGCTCTGCCTGAGGCTCTACAGCCATAGGAGTCTCGATTGTTCTCCAGTGTTACTGGCATCACTGGTGCCATTGACACATCATACGTGGCTTTGGGCCACATCCTCCTGCTCCTTCTCCTGCTCAGCTCTTGCCCTGGATGGCAGCCACAGCCTTATGCACAACGTCCATCACAAAGCACCTGGCTGTTTTCCTGCATAACCAACTCCAAGGACAGTGGGGCTGAGCAGGGTCAACGACTTTCTTCTCCGCTCCTCTTCTTCTACCATCCTCCTTATCAAAGCCATGGGGAAGGTGT
This sequence comes from Melopsittacus undulatus, assembly GCF_012275295.1. NCBI lineage: Eukaryota > Metazoa > Chordata > Aves > Psittaciformes > Psittaculidae > Melopsittacus > Melopsittacus undulatus. The sequence continues at coordinate 92,275 of NW_022994134.1, read as the reverse complement.
GTGCCGTTGCCTATCCTCCTGCTCTTGTGCTACAGATGTTTGTCTGTGCATCTGTCCCCCTGCGAGCAAGGTGGGGGTTTCTGACCTGTACTGCCCCAGGGATCTCTGTCAATGCAGCTGCATCTTCCTGCTTGTCTTCTCTCAGAGGTATAATGGCTCTCCTGGTTACTTTCTGGTTGGCAGACATGGGCGACACAATGTCTTCTCCAGCCTCATCTGCTGCATGGGGCGAAAGGGGCTGAGCTGGGCTCTGCCTGAGGCTCTACATGCCATAGGAGTCTCGATGTTCTCCAGTGTTACTGGCATCACTGGTGCCATTGACACATCCACAGTGGCTTTGGGCCACATCCTCCTGCTCCTTCTCCTGCTCAGCTCTTGCCCGGATGGCAGCCACAGCCTTATGCACAACTGTCCATCACAAAGCACCTGGCTGTTTCCTGCATAACCAACTCCAAGGACAGTGGGGCTGAGCAGGGCCAACGACTTTCTCCGCTCCTCTTCTTCTACCTCCTCCTTGTCAAAGCCATGGGAAGGTGGTGCCAGTGCCTCCTCCTGCTCTGGTGCTACAGATGTTGTCTGTGCATCTGTCCCCTTCGGACAAGGTGGGGTTTCTGACCTGTCTGCCCCAGGGATGTCTGTCAATGCAGCTGCATCTTCTGCTTGTCTTCCTCTCAGAGGTATAATGGCTCTCCTGGCTACTTTCTGGTTGGCAGACATGGGCGACACAATGTCTTCTCCAGCCTCATCTGCTTGCAGGGGTCGAAGTGGCTGAGCTGGGCTCTGCCTGAGGCTCTACATGCCATAGGAGTCTCGATGTTCTCCGTGTTACTGGCATCACTGGTGCCATTGACACATCCACGTGGCTTTGGGCCACATCCTCCTGCTCCTTTCTCCTGCTCAGCTCTTGCCCTGGATGGCAGCCACAGCCTTATGCACAACGTCCATCACAAAGCACCTGGCTGTTTCCTGCATAACCAACTCCAAGGCAGTGGGGCTGAGCAGGGCCAACCACTTTCTCTCCGCTCCTCTTCTTCTACCTCCTCCTTGTCAAAGCCATGGGAAGGTGGTGCCGTTGCCTCCTCCTGCTCTTGTGCTACAGATGTTGTCTGTGCATCTGTCCCTTCGACAAGGTGGGGTTTCTGACCGACTGCCCAGGGATCTCTGTCAATGCAGCTGCATCTTCCTGCTTGTCTTCTCTCAGAGGTATAATGGCTCTCCTGGCTACTTTCTGGTTGGCAGACATGGGCGACACAATGTCTTCTCCAGCCTCATCTGCTGCAGGGGTGAAAGGGGCTGAGCTGGGCTCTGCCTGAGGCTCTACTGCCATAGGAGTCTCGATGTTCTCCAGTGTTACTGGCATCACTGGTGCCATTGACACATCCACGTGGCTTTTGGACCACATCCTCCTGCTCCTTTTCCTGCTCAGCATCTTGCCCTGGATGGCAGCCACAGCCTTATGCACAATGTCCACCACAAAGCACCTGGCTGTTTCCTGCATAACCAACTCCAAGCAGTGGGGCTGAGCAGGCCAACCACTTTCTCCTCTCCTCTTCTTCTACCTCCTCCTTGTCAAAGCCATGGGAAGGTGGTGCCGTTGCCATCCTCCTGCTCTTGTGCTACAGATCTGGTCTGTGCATCTGTCCCTTCGACAAGGTGGGGTTTCTGACCGTCTGCCCCAGGGATCTCTGTCAATGCAGCTGCATCTTCCTGCTTGTCTTCTCTCAGAGGTATAATGGCTCTCCTGGTAACTTTCTGGTTGGCAGACATGGGCGACACAATGTCTTCTCCAGCCTCATCTGCTGCAGGGGTGAAAGGGGCTGAGCTGGGCTCTGCCTGAGGCTCTACTGCCATAGGAGTCTCGATGTTCTCCAGTGTTACTGGCATCACTGGTGCCATTGACACATCCACGTGGCTTTGGGCCACATCCTCCTGCTCCTTTTCCTGCTCAGCTCTTGCCCGGATGGCAGCCACAGCCTTATGCACAATGTCCATCACAAAGCACCTGGCTGTTTCCTGCATAACCAACTCCAAGGCAGTGGGGCTGAGCAGGGCCAACTGACTTTCTCGCTCCTCCTTCTTCTACCTCCTCCTTGTCAAAGCCATGGGAAGGTGGTGCCGGTGCCTCCTCCTGCTCTTGTGCCTACAGAAGTGAGAGGTGCACGGTGCTGCTCTTCTTCAGCAGCTCCAGCCAGAGGAGGAGCTGCCAGCTCGGTGTCTGTGGCACTGGCCAGGACAGGAGACACACTCTGCAGGTCTCCAGCTGCCTCTGATGTCGCATTTGTGCCCACATTGCTGCGGATGCTGCATTCCAGATGGATGTCTTCTCGGGCGTCCGTGGAAGAGCTCTGGCACCAAAGGGCTGACGCAGATGTTGTACATTGTGAGGGCTTCCCCTTGGGACAGCTCTTTGTCACTAACACATTCCAATTCCTGCTTGGCCTCCTCATCGTTCTCCTCAGGGAAGGCCGCTGGCTCCTCCTGTAAACATACAGCAGAACATAGGGAGATGACAGCTCTCCCTAGATGTGTCTCTCTCAGGGCTGCAGGTAGCTGTGTGGGTGCTGTGCCGTGGGCTGCTTTCTCCCCTGCAGACCTGTGTCCAGCGCCAGGCCTGGGTGGTGCATTGGCCGTCACCTGGGCTCTGGGGTTGCTGCTGGTGGCTGCTCACTGGGAGGTCCCTCACGGGCTGCTCTCCTTCAGTGCCTTTCCTCCAGAGGAGGGGTGCCGGATGGGAGAGCAAGAACACAGGCAGGGGAAGGAGGGAATGTCAGCTGGAAGGCACAGGGAACACGAGCAATGCCCCTGACACATGCACTTTGGGATCTGGGGTTGCCTCCAGCACCTTGGGATACCCCAATGCCGGTCACAGGGGTGTCACTCACCTGGGGCTGCGAGCCCTGACTCAAAGGTGAAGCTTGCTGCTTCTCCTTCATCATCTGCTCCAGGTGCAAGGTAAGATATCCCAGACTCTGCCCCAGGGATCATTGTCACTGCAGCCAGAACTTCCTCCTCATGTTGTGCTGGGGAGACAACAGCTCTGCCGGCCTCCTGTTGATAATCTCCAGGCACGGGAGAAACCATGACTTCTCCAGCCTCATCTGCAGCTTTGGTGAAAGGGGCTGAGCTGGGCTCTGCCTGACGCTCTACAGCCATAGGAGTCTCGATGTCCTCAAGCGTTACTTGCATCACTGGTGCCACTGACACATCCACGTGGCTTTGGGCCACATCCTCCTGCTCCTTTTCCTGCTCAGCTCTTGCCCAGATGGCAGCCACAGCCTTGTGCACAACGTCCATCACAGAGCACCTGTCTGTTTCCTGCATAACCAACTCCAAGGCAGTGGGGCTGAGCAGGGCCAACGACTTTCTCCACTCCTCTTCTTCTGCCTCCTCCTTATCAAAGCCATGGGAAGGTGGTGCCGGTGCCTCCCTCTGCTCTTGTTCCACCAAAGTGAGAGGTGCACGGTGCTGCTCTCCCTCAGCAGCTCCGGCCAGGCGAGGCACTGCCAGCTCGGTGTCTGTGGCACCGGCCAGGACAGGAGACACACTCTGCAGGTCTCCAGCTGCCTCTCCCCAAGTCTCTGCAGCCACAGGAAACTCATTGTCCTTAAGTGCTGCATGTGACAACTCTGCCATCTCTACATGCAGTTTCTGGCTTATCTCTTGCTGTTCCACCTGCTTCTTGTTGGTTCTCTGGACCATAGCCACAGGCAGGTGCAGCAGCTTCATCTTTTCGAATGTTGTTGTGACCTGCACAAGTGCATCCGGGACTTTGATGTTCTGCAGGGCAGGCCCATGTCTCTGTCTCTGTGGTGCTGCTTCCTTCTGGACAGCGTTATTAGAAGCCCACGCCGGTGGCATGGGAGTGAGACGTGCCTGGTGCTCCTCTTTCTCAGGAGCTCTGACCAGGCAGATCCTCTTCGGCTGCTCCGAAGGCTTGATCTTGCTGGGCGGAGAGGGCAAGCGCTGTGCAACAGGCCTGTAGTGCACACTGAGGAACTTGGTGTTGATGCACCTAGTGATACGTTCCGCTGGAATTGCTGTCAGGTGCTCTGCTGCTCGCCTAGTGCTTCTGAGTATGGGTTGAGTGGCTGGGCCCTTGCTGCTGCTGGCTGCACGGACAGTGTCTGTTCTTGCTTGTGTCCCTACAGCCCTGCTTTGTGCTGGCTCCTGCCATGCCACTGGCTGCTGGTGACGTCGCTGGCTCCCGGTGCTGCACCTCTGCAGCACTGTGCTCATGCTGCCTGAGCTCTCAGCTGTGGGAGCAGAGGCTTTGGACCTGTGCAGGGCAGGCTGACAGGTCTCTGGCCGTGCACCTCTGCTGCCGTAACTGGGCACACGGTGGAGCTGGGCAGCAGTTTTTGAGAAGCTGCTGTTGGTTGCTGCTTGTGCTGCCAACAGCCGAGTTCCTCACACTGCCAGAAGCTGCAGAGGCTGCTGGTGTTACAGATGGCAGCCTGCGGCAGCTGCCGACTGCTCTCTCTGAGCGAGGGGGCGGCCGCGGTGCCATTGTGATCAATGGTGGCAGACGGAGCTTCTGCTCCTGTCTCAACCCGCTGGGGCTGGGCAGCACCACTCGGTGCCCCAGGCTGCCCATCTGCAAAAGAACCGGAGCAGAGAGGCTGTGTGACAGTGTCCCTTGTGCCCACATCCCAGCTGGCTGAGCTCAGGCAGTTGTGCTCCCCTGCCAGCCCCAGGGCAGGGCTCAGAGCCGGCTGGGGAGAGGGCTGGCCGCCCGCAGCCCACGCCCACTGCCCAGAGCACCCCCGGCATGCCCGGGCAGGCTGTGGGGCACAGCATGCGGGGCTCAGCTTGCTCCCTCCTGCACCTCCTGCCCGCCCGTCAGCATCTCCCGGGGTCTGGAAGACGTTTGGCCCCATCTCCCTGCGGCTCCCTACCTGTGCCTGCTGGATGGCGACAGGCTGAAAACCTCTCCAGGTAGGGCACCCGTGGCAGCGTGATCCCATGGTGGGACGACGCCTGGCTCGGGCTGCCCTGCGGCGCTTCCTCAGGCTGCCTGTGAGCCACCTGCAGGCAGGAGGAGGAGGAAAAGGTGTGTGATGGAGGTGGCTGCCTTGGCACAGGGGCCCGTGCACTGTGGGCAAGCCTGGCCCTGTCACCGAGGCAGCTCCGAGCAGCCCCGGCCCACCACCGGCCTCTCCCTCCTGCCCTGGTCCTCACCTGGCGCCTTCTCTGCTTGCTTGGCCTGCCCTCAGCGGGCTGGGAACGGGCGTTTGCCTCTTTACCCACGGGCATCTTCCACGTCCTGGACGCTGAACTGCCGTGGGCTTCCAGGGGATTGCTGCCTCCTGAGGGAGGCCGCTCCTCTGGACTGAGGTACTCCAGGGCTCTCGCTCCTTATGTACCCCACGGTCACCAACGTGTCACTCCCCATCACAATGGCCTCTGGCCATGCGGAACCCTCCCTACACCACAAAGCCCTGGCAGTTGCCATGGAGATGCCCGTGACTGATTCCACCGAGTCCCAACTGGTGACAGGCATCTCCGCAGCGACCAGCGAGGCTTTGTGATGTTGGTGCCATTGTGTCAATGGCCACTGGGCACAGCAGGGCTGCTGCAGGCAGTCATAGAGTCAACCAGGTTGGAAAAGACCTTTCAGATCATCAAGGCCAAATGTTCCCCAGCACTGCCAAGGCCACCACTGACCCATGGCACTGAGGGCCTCGTCTACACAGCATGTGTACATTTCCAGGAATGGCGACTCCAGCACTGCCCCAAACAGCCTGCTCCAATGCCTGACTATACCTGAAGTGATCTCCTAATCTCCAGTCAAAACCTCCCCTTGTGCAGCTTGGGGCCATTTCTTCTTGGTTTAGTCCTTGCTCTTTGGGAGAGAAGACCAGGCACCTCCTGGCTCCAGCCTCCTCTCAGGTAGCTGTAGAGAGCAATAAGGTCCCTTTTGAGCCTTCTCTTCTCCAGACACAGGGCTGGAGGGGCGGCCCAGTCCAGGGGGGGCAATCACTGCTCTAGTCCTGCTGGCCACACCGGTGCTGATACAGGCCAGGATGCTCCCAACCAAATTCAGGACCCAGGATTTTGCCTTGTTGAACCTCATACCACTGGCCACGGCCCATTGATGCAGCCTGTCCATATCCCTCTGCAGAGCTGCCTGCCCTATGGCACATCAACACTCCCACTCAACTTGGTGTTGTGCGCAAACTTACTGAGAGGGCACTTGACCCTCTCATCTAGATCATCGATGATCCGGTTCTGTGATTCTATGATTCTTATGAAGAAGTTACGCAACGCTTGCCACAATACCTAGCCCTGGGGGACACCAGTAGCGACCGGTCTTGTTGACAGACAAGAGACATTAGGAAAGCTGAGAGTGAGCTGGGCTGCTGGCTCCAAGCCCAAGCTGTGCAGGGACCACAGGCGTCTCCCCTATCACACACAGAAAGGAAAGAGGACGTTAATCCAGGGGTTTGGTGACTTGGTGCCAGAAAAATACACAGGAAGAGGAGGAAGCGAAAAAATACAGAGCAAGGGGTTTCCTGCAGACCACACATCCCCACCCAGAACCACTTCACAGCTCTGCAGGGGCTAACGAGGCAAAAGGCACCACAAGGGAGGAACAACCAATTGCAGCACCAGTCAGGAGCATAACTGCTAGTACAGCCAAGAAAGAGGGGTGGGGGATAGCAGAAGGTGATTCTGCTTTGAAAGGCAGAGGCACTGTCACAGGTTGCCCAAAGAAGTGGTAAATTGAAATAAGCACGTACAAAATGAAATATAATCCTTTGTAAATATGTAAGTTCACTTCTAAGTAACTTTAAGCTTGGTGGCTCTGTAACAACAGCAATGGAAAGTATCTTAGGTAAATATTTCACAAGAATCAGCCAGAACTGGACTAGTGCAATTGGTTTACATCTGGATCTGTTTGTGTCTCATCAGTGTTTGACCACGTTTTGCAAATTATCACGGTAAGGATTTTGCTGTTAGTATTTGTCTGGAACTCTGCCTGTGACTTGCTGGTATTTGACCTAGTTTTGTGGATTATCACCGTAACGATGTTGGTATTAACGATATGGTATGAGTACTGCTGTACTGTATGTTCACGTGTGTTATTAATGCTTGTTTGTCAGGATTTTGTGTTTTAAGTCTTGTAGTTGTGTGGAGTGTGCTTGTGGGATCCCTTGTATGTGTTCTGGAAAAGAACCTTCTCCATACAGGAAAAGCTTGAACAGGGCAGTGCTGTAAACCTGCAGAGCTTTATCAGGGGGTAGGGAGAAGCCTATTGACGTAGAGCTGTCTGTGACACGTGTGGCAAAGAGGGGTTTGTGCTCGGAGAATGAGCTGCTGTGAGGCTTCCTCTTTGCCACTGGTGTTTCCTCTGTTCTGTTGAGCTTGGGCAACTCGTGGACGTTCTTCTAGAAAAGCCATGCTGCACTTACTTAAACCAAGTTACCTTTGATTTTTGCCAATGCCTCAGTGCATCCTTTAAAAGGAAAGGAAGGATTTGCTTCCAAATGTGTTTGTAGAGAGGACAATAGATCGTACAAATGAACACAGAACACCAACAACCCCTAGAACATGCAGAGCCCACGCAGGAATGATTCCTGTCAGGAACTTAGGAGTCCTTGTCGCCATTGCACTTTGTGTGAAACAGCCTTCCTTTGTGACCATGATTACCACAAGTGCTCCTGTCAATGCAATGATGAAAGGGAAGGAGAAACAAAGGGGATAATATCTCCTAATCAATCACTTTGTTTTTCAAAGGGTGCTTTTGTTTGACAGTTTCCTTAAGGAGGTTAGATAACCAAGAGATACATCTTGTTACAGGATGTTGCAAACTCAGGTACTTGGCAAATAACCATATAAGGTATAGAACAAAATGTTAAGACCATGGTTAAGCTTGTAAGCATTTCTTCTGGCCTCAGTTTCCTCCTTGTGATGGATTACTTTGGGATCAATATGGCCTCCCTCTACTCCTGCATCAACCCTGTGGCTCTCTACTTTGTCAGCCAGAAATTCAAGAACCGCTTCCAGGTAGGATTGATCCCTCCAGAGCTCCTGCCTACAGTGACCGTTCCCAGACATTGGCATAAGTTCCCATGGACTAGACACAGTGCAGACAGAGGCACCCCCATTGCAGTGGACTTCTGTGCTCCTGAGATGAGTGGAAAGGAGCTGCAACCAAGCCACAGGGCTCTCCCATTTGGTCATGTACTGATCATAGTTCTCCCAGTTTTTCCCCTTGCTGAGTGCCTCTCTTTGAAGCTTCCAGTATGCCAGAGCTTGCTGCCCTCTGATGGGAATGCTTTTGCCAGTGCAGGACAAGCAAAAAAAGTCCCTCTCATTCTGAATCAGAAACATCCTCACAGACTATTAGACCAGAGACAGGGGGTGCTTTAAACATTGATCCCAAGTTACTGAGAGATCAGATTCAGGAGTAGTGGAGCCCTGAGAAAGGAAGGGGATGCAATGAGAAGGGATAGAAATGGATGGGAAGGGAATCATTTCCTAGATGCAGTGTCAAAAAGAGCTGTATTTACAGCATTACCTGTATTTTCTGTCCCCCAAGGATAAGAAAAGACAATTGCAAAAAGTACCCAAGATTTTGGTGTCTTTGTTTCCAAACCACACCAGCCCTACCGTGGAAAACCTGCTCCCAGCAGGTCTGCAGGACGGCAAAGTTCAGAAGTGCAGGCTGTGATCCCCAGCCTGGCACTGTGCAGGTTGACTTGCCAACATCAGTAAGGGAATATTTCCTCCTGTTTTACCGTGTAGCCCAGACCTGAAACCTCTCTCTCCCAACTTTTGTCTCCTTGGAGTCCTGCCTGTGCTGCTGGTGCCAGAGACCCACTCTGAACATCACACCAACGGATGACAAGGGCTCTGTTGGGAAGTGGAAAGCCAATGGGCAGGAGCTTGGGGTGGACCGGAGCAGCTCCCGCTTGAGTAACAAGTACAGCTCTTCCTAAAGCCATGCCTCTGGCAGGGCCGAGAGGAGAAGGCTCTGTGCCAGAATGGCAGGACTCCTCCATTACTCTCACATTGCTGTTTCCTGGCTAGGCCTGAAAAGTTTTTGTCTTCATGTGATAACCCACCTGAAAGGAGCTGCAGCATTTCACTAGACCCCTGGGACTAGCTCTGAACACAGGCTCTGTACCATTCTGATCCATCCCCTGGTCTGAGCCACTTCTGGAGGAGAGGGAAAAGGATGCAGATCCTCACGATTTTTCCATTTCCTTGCAGAAAAAGTAAATGACTTCTGGCCATCTGTCTTGGTTGGAAGTGTGAGGTCGGGAGATGTGTTAGAAAAGGAAAGGAAGGTTGAGATGTGGTCACATTGAGATGAATGTGGGATGAGGAGGAGGGGGAGGGGACCATGAGTGACAATTTCCAGCTGAAAAAGCCAAAATAAAGGTTTGGTAACATCCCTTATCATCTCCCTCTGTGACGGGGACAGTTTGTCCCTGCACAGAGAGCCAGGATAAGATCCTGGCCCCATGTATGTCTGGTAGACCCACTGACTGTGTGGAAACTCCTCCTGTTCATAAGTAGGGAGAGATGGTCAGCAACTTTGCTTCACTGTTTGTCACTGCTTAAGTAACAAACCTGATTTAAGGAGCCCTAAAAGTCCTCCCCAATTCACTTCTTCCCCAGGCTCCCCGACCAAGGATGATGCTCACCCCACCCATGTATGGCACAAGAAAGGGATCCTATGGGACCGCATGGCTTAGAGGAGCAGATACCCTTGGTGGAAGCTAGTGGCTTTCTACCAGCTCCATCTTCCCCCTTCCCAGGGCAGGTGAGCTCCTGCTAGCCGGGCACAGCACGGCTGCTGGCCAGAGGGGCTGTCCTTCAGGGAAGAGTGTGTAAACCCAGGAAAGGGAAGGCTCAAATGCGAATGAGGCTGCAACCAAGGAACCAGCCCCCACCTTTTCTGCCCTCTGCTGAACCTGGCAGCAGCTAGTTCTCTCCCTGACACAGGATGCAGGAACTGGGTCCTTCCAGAAAAGCATGCAGCCTTCAGTTTCTGCGGTATTCAGCTGCTGGAAAGTCCACAGACTCCTTCAGCCACTGGCTCTGGGGAGGGGGATTGCCTGAAAGAGCACAGCTCTGAAGGGCAAGGGGAATTTTGCTGCTGCCAACGAGGCCAAGCTCCAAAGGGGCAGCAGAGCTGGACCCTGATGTCTCTTGGCCACAGCACCATGACACCATGTTCATCCATTTGTAAGGGTGACACTGCTGCTCATCCTCATGGTCAAACTGCAGTGGAAAAGGCAACAGAGGATGTTCAATCTCAGCTAAAAGAGCTGCTAGAGCTAACCAAAATATGGCAAAGAGTGTTCACAAATTTATTATTTAATTAATTTCCAAGTGCTTTCCCAGCGTGTTTTTCTAAAAAATCATGCTTGCATATCCCACCAAAACTTTAAAACCTCTATGAGAAAGTTCTACTTACCAAGGCTTTATTGCTGTTGTTGTTTTTCCCTCTTTTACCTCTCTCTCTTTCTTTTCCTCATTCCCCTTTTCCTGTTGCCAAGGGAAAAATCAAAGAGAGGACAAAAGGGGAGCATCCTTGCAAATAAAGCAAAACATTTTCCAGGTGTTGGGTCTTTTTAGCTTTGCTTTCACCAAAATGCAAATGTTTTACGAACAAATCACATTTCTGAAAGACTAATGCATTTCAAGGAAAGCAGAATGGCTGACAAGTAGCTAGACCAGTACCTTTTCATAACCCAACCCACCCAAAGGAGCAGATGTGGCTGTGTCCATGCTGCAGCACTGCTGCTGTGCTCTGCCCCAGAGCTGGCTGCGTTGTGTTGGAGGACAAGTGAAGTTAATGAAGAAAACTGATGAAGACTGAAAACTCCCAGTGCAGACACTTTAGTAAAAGGATTTTTTTTTAATGATTTTGCTTATAAACTTGCAGGCAATTCCCCTCCTAGCCAGTTTGGACAGTGCTGTGAGAAAATTGCTCTAGTGGAAGGTGTCCCTGCCCGTGGCAGGGGGTAGGAATTAGATGAGCCTCCCAACTCAAACCAGTCTGGGATCTATGAATATATGATTTGCAAACCTTGGTCACTCTCCCTTTCTCATAGGTGAGCCGTGCTAAGGGCAGGTCCGCTCACAGCAACTCCTGGGTGTGCCTGGTGTGCTTGACCCTGGCTGTGGCTGGGTTTGGAACTGGATGAGTTTTAAGGTCCCTTCTAACCCTGGTCTCTTCATCTGAAAGGGGCAGAGCCTTTACCACTTCTTTGGACAACTTGATGCAGTGCCTCTACCTTTCAAAGCAGAATCTCCTACTGCTATCCACCACCACTGTTTCTTGGCTGCACCAGCAGTTTTCCTCTTCATTGGTGCGGGAACAGGTTGTTCCTCTGTTAGTCCCCTGCAGAGCTGTGAAGTGGTTCTGGGTAGGGACATTGGGCTCTGGAGGAAACTGTGAGAAAAAAACTTTTCTTCTAAAAGCTCAGGGTAGACACAGCAGTGAAGCAGCTGTTTATTAATGTTATTGCAAAAACGGGTGTCCTGGCAAGTAGGCATGCATAGCAAAGGCAGAACAAGGATTTGTATTTCCTATCCCGTCCACAAGTTCCCTCCCTTGTTTCCCCATTGGTTGGGTACTCCAAGGTTCACAGACTATCGGATACATATAATCTACATGCCAACTGTCCCACCTCTGGTTACATCTCCCTTTACTTGATTTTGTATGCCACTTCCTCTCATTTATTTATCTCTTTTTATGGTCCGATTTCATAACTCTGGCAGACATGTGGTACCCTGACTTATGTTTAACCAACCTGCACCTGCTTAGTCATAGGCTGTACAAAGATAGTATTCTTTTTAACCACAAAGTGTATCTTTCATCCAGAGATGATACTGTCTTTAACCACAGAGTGTGTCTTTCTAAGTTATGGTATCTCAAACCCTTTGTTTTGTTCCCTGAGTAACAGCCCCAGCCCCAGTATTGAAAAATCTTAATATTGGGAAGCCTTAATCTTGCAAAGCCCCATCCCCAATTATGCAAAAACAACACTGTTTCTCTTACGCTCCCTCTTATTCCTCTGTATGTTACTAAAACATGGTGGTGTTTGAAAGGAGACTGTCTTTCTCCTGGGTGTTCCTCATTAAGCAGCAATCTCCACTCAGTCAGGTTAAAGCCATTCCCCCTTGTCCTGTCCCTGCATTACCTTGTAAAAAGGCCCTCTCCAGGTTTCTCAGCCTGTCTCCAGAACCCTCACAGCATCTCCGTGGCCTTCTCTGGACTCACTCCAGCAGCTCCACATCCCTCTTGTGGTGTTGCCCCAGAGCTGGATCAGGACTGCAGGGGCATCTCCCCAGAGCACAGCGGAGGGGGAGAATCCCCTCCCTTGACTGCTGCTCACACGCTGCGGATGCAGCCCAGCACAGAGGGATTCTGGGCTGCAAACGAATAACGCTCTATTTAACACATCGGCGTTTTCAGCGTTGTTCCCAGGCTGAAAGGCAAAAAACACAGCACTGCACCAGCTACTAAGAAGGAGGAAAAATGACTGCTACTGCTGAACCCAGGACAAACACACAACCAGAAATACTTGGCACAGGGAATTCAATACACAGACCTTACACACGTCCATGGAGACTGCCATCCCTAAATGCTACTGTATCTCTTCCTCCCTCTGGGCCCTGTACTCCTTCATGCTCCTCTGCAAGCAAGAGCAAAGAACAAATGTTAATAGCATGTAAATGAGCGGCTCATACATCCCATGCCACCAGCCTGCTGTGACTTCTCTGTCCAGCGCAGAAGACCCTGAGCAGCTCCAACAGAGCTCCAGGGACCTTCAGAAGTGACTGAGCTCTACATTCACTCCAAGGAAAAGGAAGCCAGGCCATGCTGCAGGTCACATAGAGAAGGTCCGAGATAACTGTAGGTTCTTTATGCCTACAACACAGGTGTCAGCCCCTTCCTCTCACCTCTGAGACCAAGAGACAGAAAAGGCCCCTGAACTCTTCAGGAATACTCTCACCTCAAAGGTGTTGAGCATATGTTAGCAAACACCCATCAGGTCGTTTAGCCCTTTCTGGAATGGCTCAACAGCAGGAAGGGCCCCTTTGTGAAAGAAGATGGGTCAGTGGTTTCCAAAGTGGTTGGTGGCCCTCTCCCTCACCGCTCTGGGCAGAGTAGTTGTTCCCCCATGATAGGAACAGGCTCTTATACCAGGCACATGCCACACACTTCCCTCCTACCAGCCCACCACCAGCACCCTGAGAGCTGAGCTCAGGCCCAGGCTATGGTGCAGGAAGGGTAGAGCCAAATCCTGCAGGTAGCCCCACAAGGAAGGGGTTCCCTTGACAAGGAGAGCCTCAGCACTACTCATTTTTAGGAGATTAAAGAGCCAGTAAGCACAAACTAGATACTCAGGGGAACAGCCCCATAGGGAAGGAATGAAATAACACTGTCCTCCTGTGGCAGCAGACAAAGCTGTGGAGCCTAGCTGGAGGGCAGGGGACTGAGCTGAAGGGGTCGGTGTGCTGGGAGGAGTGAGTGATGGCCTGAAGCTCAGAGTTGTCAGTGCTGCCTATTAACAGCAAACACAGACCCCTCTGGGAGGCAAGTCAAAAGATAGCGTAGACTGATGTGGCTTTTCAAGAGAGCTTTGGTTCACAGCCTGATGACCAAAGCTGACAGACAAGCGAAAAAGGAGAAGCAGAAGCAAATTGTCTCATTGCAGCTATGTATGCCAGCACACTTTGGATTGGCCTTCCAAAACTTCTGCTGATTTAGGGGCAGATGAAGCACCCATCACCTCTGACAGGATGTAGCAGATCTACCTTACCACAGCACTACAGTACCGTGCCTGCAGAGAAGAGGGAGAGGAGTGGTTTTCTTTATTGAAATGACTCATGGTGGAAACCTGACATGAGCACAGGGGATTCCACAAAAGAAGGGCCCTGAACATGGAAACAATGCACATCCCATACCTCTGGTCTGGATTTGGAAGTTGATCTTGCTTTCAGAGGGGTGCGTGATGCAGTAGCCACAGAACTCCACATCAGGGCTGCAGGAAGGGCGAGAGAAGAGAGCAGTGAAACCCATGGCAACCCACAGCAAATCTCAGGGAAGTCAGAGGCTTGGGCCACCTCAGACCTGCTGGGGCTCAGGATGTTTCTAACATGACTGAGGGTCTTACGGGAGGGATATGCTGAAAGGACACTACCTGTGTAACCTTATGCACACCCTTCCATCTATCTCTGAGAGGCAGCTGGAGCTTTGCAGGGGAAAGACATGTCTGGCATCCTGCTCAAGCAGGGGATCCTGGGTGCTTGGAAACCTCCCTCCACACAGACCTGTTGCAGTTCTGCTGGGCAGAGGAGGCAGATGGGCCTAGGGCACCACAAAACGTTTGCAGACTGCATGACATCTGCCTTCACAAGCCGAGGTGGTTGGTAGAACATTTGTGCACACAGCAGAAAGCACAGCCCCTCACAAGAAGGCTGCTCTTTTTCTTGTCATGGTGATCTATCAGAGGAATTCACATGACATTTAATATTTTCATCAACGACCTGGATGAGGGAACCGAGTGTACCCTCAGCAAGTTCGCTGATGACACTAAACTGGGAGGAGTGGCTGACACACCAGAAGGCTGTGTTGCCATTCAGCGAGACCTGGACAGGCTGGAGACTTGGGCAGGGAGAAACTTGATGAAATTCAACAAGGGCAAGTGTAGAGTCTTGCATCTGGGGAAGAACAACCCCATGTACCAGTACAGGTTGGGAGTTGACCTGCTGGAAAGGAGTGAAGGGGAAAGGGACCTGGGGGTCCTGGTCGATAGGAGGATGACCATGAGCCAACAATGTGCCCTTGTGGCCAAGAAGGCAAATGGCATCCTAGGGTGCATTAGAAAGGGTGTGGTTAGTAGGGCAAGAGAGATTCTCCTCCCCCTCTACTCTGCCTTGGTGAGGCCGCATCTGGAATATTGCATCCAGTTCTGGGCCCCTCAGTTCAAGAAGGACAGGGAATTGCTTGAAAGAGTCCAGCGCAGAGCCACAAAGATGATGAATGGAGTGGAACACCTCCCTTATGAGGAGAGGCTGAGGGAGCTGGGTCTCTTTAGCTTGGAGGAGACTGAGGGGTGACCTCATCAGTGTTTACAAATATGTAAAGGGTGGGTGTCAGGATGATGGAGCTAGACTTTTTTCAGTGATATCCAGTGGTAGGACAAGGGACAATGGGTGTAAACTGGAGCATAGGAGGTTCCACGTTAACATCAGGAAGAACTTCTTTACTGTAAGAGTGACAGAGCACTGGAACAGGTTGCCCAGGGGGGTTGTGGAGTCTCCTACATTGGAGATATTCAAGGCCCGCCTGGACAAGTTCCTGTGTGATGTACTCTAGGTTACCCTGCTCTTGCAGGGGGGTTGGACTAGATGATCTTTCGAGGCCCCTTCCAACCCTTGAGATTCTGGGATTTGCAATGCAGCTGTCATTTGAGATGGTGCATTGAACTTCCTGCTGGAATTCTTCTGAGCCTTACCAGTGCGTCTTCACAAACTCCCAGTGCCTCCCAGCTCGATAAAATCAGAGTGAAGCCATTTGTATATTTTAATGGGGGCAGCAGGATTATTAATTTCCAGCATCAATTTCTGCATCTTGATGGAAGTATTAAAGATGATCAATTTGCTTAATACTGGCTGTTCCTACTCTCTTTTTCTGACAGCACTTGCCTCAGAGGTGACACAGATACTGCCTGACCACCTGTACTTACAGATTTGCACATCATTTTACCCAGAGCCACGTAAAATGTTCAGAAGTCTGTCACATGTCTGCCATCCAATTTCCTCTGTAACTAACCATAAGTGCAGTAGGGTTGCCTGTTCCTTAAGGGATGGGGAGCTGGAAGCATGAACTGTAAGCCAGCCAATAGGGCAGAGAACTCACTGGCCAGCCCTGCCCCACAGCACCCAAGCAAGGGAGTAAGGTGGGTGCAAACGTGGTAGCGAGGGCCAGCCAAGGGTCCAGGTCACCAGGCAGGTTTGTGGGGGTGAAATAGGTCTGAGGCCAGGCCAGGAAGGCAATCTGCAGGTCAGCTGAAGGTAGTGAGGGTCAGACAAAACCTATGACCAGCAAGCAGCTGTACAATGCACAACAATGAGGAAAGGCTGATGTCAAGTCAGGAAGTCAGTCCATAGGTCAGCATCCAACAGCCCAGTACAGGCTAAGCTGAAGACCCATACTCATACAACATAGCTCAGGAGGGACTGAAAGCCGTGAGCTGAGCCTAAATGGGGCTCCTGAGCCTGTGTGTGGGGGCCCCAGGTGAGGCTGCTCAGACTCATCAAGGCCTATTAGTGCTCTTGGGGCTAACAGCACAAGGAGAAAGTTAATCCTGTTAAGAGAGGGGGTAGGTAAGGAGCCTCTGGCACCAGCTCTGATATAAATACTCCAACAGGCATGCACAGAGGTAGTTTTGCCTTTTTCCAGCAGCAACTGAGGTGCGACTTAGTGAGGGGATGGGCAGAAGAGGAGACAGAGGAACCCCCAGTGGTATCAGGTGCTGTGGAGACTCCACTTACTTCTTCATGACCATGTATTGGAGGGCATTGCCAAGCATGTGGTCCTCATTGAGCAATGTAAATGTGATGCAGTTCCCACCTGTCCGGACCTGCCATGAATGGGGAGAGAAGAAATGCTCTAAGGTTCTCTGAACACCGGCCCCAAGGTGAAAAATCAACAGCTATGCTCAGCTTCAGTGCAGAACTTGTAGCTCTGGCTGGCCCATTGCTGTGGCTCATGTCTCAAGTGCTGGAATATGACCAAGAGCAACTTCACAGAGGTGGAAAGGTGGCAAAATTATAGAGCTCAGACAAACCTCCCCCTCGTTATGAAGTGCCTGTGCACCCTTGCTCCTCACAGGCGAGGAGCCCAAAGAAAGCTGCAGCTGCAGCTTCAGGACCCACGGTGGAAAGAAGCTGGGAGCGACTGTTCAGGTTGGTATGATTCCAGGTCCTGACACCAGCACCGGGCTAGACAGCAGTAAGAAGGACAGTCAAAAACTCCCCAGGGATGCGTGCCGGCTGTCAGCAGGGAAAGCTTACCCCACTTCAAAACCAACTCTTAAGCCCAAATTCACACACCTAGGAGGTGCCTGGGGAAGCCGCTGGTGAGCCTCAGGCTGCTGAGCTCACGTGAAATGAACCCACAATGCCAGCAGCCAGCCCCTGGAGTGGGAGACCACTTCCCTCCTGTCGGCCTGCCCTGGAGCTCAGTTCTTCCCAATTCCCAAAGACAGGCGCAGAGAGCACCCGGTACTCCTGTGCCAGCTCTCCCTGTCACTGTGACCCAGTGAAGTGCCAGCGGGGAGTCGGCAGCAGTTCACCTGCAGGGCAGTGCCATCTAGTGTCTTCTGCTGCTGCAGCGGCTCTGGAGCGGGACTCAGCGGCCTGAAGGAATGGGGTGAAAGAGAGGAGACGAAGCCGGTGCTGACAAAGCCACCCAAAGGCCTAACGTTACACAGTGCTGAGCGATACTGCCAGAAGGGAGACTGAGAGGGGATCTAAGGCAGAAGCTCTTCCCTGTGAGGGTGCTGAGGCACTGGCACAGGGTGCCCAGAGAAGCTGTGGCTGCCCCATCCCTGGCAGCGTTCAAGGCCAGGCTGGACACAGGGGCTTGGAGCAACCTGCTCTAATGGAAGGTGTCCCTGCCCATGGCAGGGGTTGGAACTGGAGGAGCTTCAAGGTCCCCTTTCTCTTGGAACTATTCTCACCGTCACGATTTATCCCGGCGCCAGCAAACTCCTACCCAGCGGGTCCGGCCTGAGTGGTCCAGCTCAGGGAAGCTCTGGCTGCCGCTGCCTGTCCCATCCCGTCTCCTCCGCCACGGCCTCTGGACTACAGCTCCCAGCAGGCAGCGCGGCGCCGCCGGAAGTGACGTCAAAGTGACACGACGTCTCGTCTCCCGAGCAGGGCGGGCGGTGGTACCGAGGGCGTGGCCTCTGCTGCCGCCGGTGGGTGGGGCCTGCGGCAGGGCTGCCCGGTGCTGTCAGAGCCTGCGGCTCTGGCTCGGCCTCGTCCGGCTGCGGCGGGGCCGGCACTGGCTGAGGGGCTGGGGCGGCTGGAGGAAGTGGGGAGTGTTAAAGGCCGTCAGTGCTGCCCTCACTGCAGGTGGCCCCGGAGCGGCGTGTGGCGGAGCTTGGAGCATGGTTTGCACGCCCAGACCGCGGTAACCTCCTGCGGTTATAGCTGGGGGGTATCAGCGTGCTGGGGCGCACCTGCTGCTTCCTTGGAGAGTCGTTTGTACAGCGGCTTGTTTCCGTGCCCCTCTCCAAAACACGGTGCACTGCCCCCCGGAACGGGCGAGGGGCTTGGAACAGAAATCGAATTGATCCTACAAATAGTTCCCGAAAGGATTAAGTGAGGTACCTGCACTGAGCTCTGCGGGCAAGGAGCGTGCTAGTCTTTAACTTGGCATGTGAATGAGAGGGCTGGGGCAGCTCTGCTCTGGAGCCAGGCTGAGAGAGCTGGGCTGGGTCAGCCTGGAGAAGGCTCCCGAAGGGGAGGCCTTAGAGCAGCTCCAGTGCCTAAAGGGGCTACAGGAAACCTGGAGAGGGGCTTTGGACAAGGGCCTGTAGGGACAGGATGAGGGGAATGGCTTCAACCTGGCAGAGGGGAAACTTAGATGAGCTCTTAGGCAGAAGCTCTTCCCTGTGAGGGTGCTGAGGTGCTGGCACAGGGTGCCCAGAGAAGCTGTGGCTGCTCCATCCCTGGCAGTGCTCAAGGCCAGGTTGGATACAGGGGCTTGGAGCAACCTGTTGTAGTGCGAGGTGTCCCTGCCTGTGGCAGCGGGTTGGGACTGGAGGAGCTTTAAGGTCCCTTCAACCCAAACCAGTCAGGGATTCTAGGATTAGTTATACGCCAGTGGTTTACGGTTGGACCAGATGATCCTTAAGGTCCCTTCCAACCTGGTGTTCTATGGTGCTTGTCTACATTTAAGCATGTATGTTTTTCAAGAGAGGGCCTAACCCGTTCCACATCCCCATTGCTACCAGAAGCAGCAACAGAGAATTTGCTCTTGGTTTCAGAGGAGATGAGGCACAGCATTCCCAACCTGGTCAGGACCAGCTTCCGCTTCTTGGAGTCCATAATGAGTAGTCTGAGCTTGGAGTCAGATCTGCAGGTGCCAAGCAGCCAAATTCTCAGAACCCAGCAGCGGTCAGGAGGTCAGTGTGAAGGCTCTCTTATGTGCATCCTGCAGCCGATTCCCTTCTGTCTAACAACCCTAAGGACACTTTAAGAGGCCTGGTATCCTGAATTGTTCTTACACTACTTTGCCACCTGCATTACACTTTTGTTGCTCCAGCTTGGAGCTGTCGATGTGTTGTTCCGCAGCAGCAGCGCGGGGAGACTAGAACTAGTTATAGAGACGTTGGAAGTGACTTTTTAAACTCAACCTCATGTTCTCTTGACTCTGTCTGAAACTCAGCTGGTTTTTTGTTTGATTTTTTTTTTACTTCTGTATAGAATGTGTTCCTGCTCCTTTTTATTGTTTGTTCTAGAAGACAAAGCAGGTTTTTATGACTAGTAACACTTCAAGTTGTTGTGGTCAACGTGTGTCACTGTTCACAAATGAAGGAGCAGTACACAATATTTGGGTTTCTGAACAGGCAGTTGCAGGCAGAGGGGCTGCTATTTAAAACCTGCCATTCAGCAGCTTCTTAACGCAGATGATAAGTTAAATAACAGGTAAAAGTGAGCTTTTTAACAATAACCCTCCCTGCTTGATCTGGCTTGAAGTGTTCTCTCTTCCAGCCAGCTCCCATCTGCCCTGAGTTTTGTGACAGAGTTTTCTGCTCCAGTGTCCTTCTTCTCAGCAAGTGCTGGATGCTCTGAAGGCAGCCTTAGTAGAGGAAATATGCACTGATAGCAATGTTCTCCCTGCCATCAATGTGATTGTGATAGTGCAGTTTAATAAAATATTATGGTGCTGGAATAGATCTGCTTTATTCATACTGAGCCTGACTGTGGACTGGTTTTGTGCTAGGAATGAGCAGCAACTCTGAGCCTGCAGGAGTTGTCTTCTGCACTTCACCTCTACCACTCTGCACAGGTAAACAGGACTCAGAGGAAGTCTCATGTGCTGCAAGTGCTGATATTTACCTTTAATCTTCTTGGATTTCATCAGGATGAGGTGGAGGTAGCAAAGGAAAACTCCATTCACAGCCCTTGTTTCATGGCTTTTCTAGAAAAACCATCCATAAGTTGCCCAAGCACAACAGAACAGAGGAAACACCAGTGGCAAAGAGGAAGCCTCACAGCAGCTCATTCTCCGAGCACAAACCCCTCTTTGCCACACGTGAGTGTGGCACAGACAACTCTACATCAACAGGCTTCTCTCTACCCTCTCATAAAGCTCTGCAGGTTTACAGCACTGCCCTGTTCAAGCTTTTCCTTTATGGAGAAGGTTCTTTTCCAGAACCTGCTCTGTTGGTAAAGCTGGAACCGGAGTCATAGGGAATTTATTTATTTACCTTCCCCCTCTACAGAGCAAAGACAGAGCAGGAGATCCCAGAAGTTTGATCTTCCTATTGAGTTGTCTTAGCTTTGGGCTATAGCCCCCATAAAGAGCACACCAGCATTTCCTTGCAGGCTCCTGAGTAGAGACGGCTTCTGCTGTTTAATGGCTACTGAGCATCTATTTAAAGGTAGATAAAGAACAAAATATCTCTGGAAGCATGCAGAGTTTAATAAGGTTGTCTCCCAGCTGTAGTGCATCAGGCTGTGACACTGCTGTGGTGAAGAACCAAGGAACTGATGTCTGCAGCGACATTGACCCCGTTACCTATTTCTAGACAGATGAGAGGCTTAAGAGAAGCGGCAAAAAAGTGACCATGGCCTCATTCTGCTTGAATTCATGGGCACTGAAAATAGAAATCCCATATGCCCAGCATGTGGAGGGCTGTCCCACTTCAGGATGGGGCCATCACCACAGATGAGGGACATTAAGAGCAGACCCAAACTGTGTAAGAGATTAATGTGTCATTAGAGCAATGGTTAAGTTTTATACTTGGATTTTTCTTGGATTTCACCTTTAAGGTGAGTGGAGCTTGCAGTTGGCCCAGTACAAAGAGGGTGACACTTTTCTTGGGGAGGTTGGTGTTACAGGGGAGGCTGCTCCACTCAGACCCTGCCTCTCCCTTTGGCTGGGGCCAGCTGGGCACTCACATTTCTATTTTAAACTCCCCTTCTCCCCATGCCCAGCAGGTTCTCTGTTTCCATGCACATGATTCCTCAGTGCAGTGCCAGGTATTTGCAGGGTCATACCATGTCATGTTCTGCATGCAGTAACTGAGTTAAAAGCAACTGGAATTTGGGCACATGAGCAGGACATGTGAAAAGGAACAGCCCTCTCCTCTCCCTGGAAGTAGCACATTTCTTGGGTAGACCTTGGCAGCTGCAACGGATGCACCACCGTGCAACAGCAACGTTCAGGGTCAGCATTCACTCAAAGGTGTCTTCAGAAAGACACTGAAGGATGAAGCTTTGGCTCTCCAGGCTCATAGTTCACTTGCTAGTGGGCAGGATGAGCTGGTGTATATGAGGGCTGCCCACCCACCATGTTGCCATCACCCATGTCCCCCTCTTAATTTGACTGCTCCAAGGAGCAGTTTCTATCAGTCAGGCCACTCTGGCCACATTAATCCTTCCAGGTTGCTGGAAGGAAACTCTAAAACCACATTCTCTCTTAATCTCAGAAGAGCTACAAGCCAGACCAGGGCAGGTTCCTGCTTGTGGTTAACTCCTCTCACAAGTATATTAAAAGCTTTTCTGGCTCTTGTGTTGCACCTTTTGAGGGGCCGGGAGAGCACAAACAACAGATAAACCAGCACCAGCCTGCTCACAGCAGCTGCCAGAAAGCATTTGCTCACCTGCCGCTTGGGGCCAGTGGCTTCTTGTGGTTGGGGAGAGGCGAAAGGAGCAGGTGACCATCAGCAGACATGAAGCTGATGAGCATGAGCCCTTCTCTCTTCCCTTTCCCATGCTGCTGCAGCCCCTGAGTGTCTCCCACCTCCTTTCAGAGGTTACCAGGAGTGTTCTCACGGTGCTGTCAGCTCCCTCAACACCAAGGGGCACATCCAATCAGGGCCCACTGGCATGTCCTATGCTGATCCTGACCTGATCCCGTCCCACTGAGGGAGCTCTCCATCCTGTGGGTGCTCTCTGAAGGCGAGTCTGGCTGGCAAAATCCAAGGTGAAGACATTGAGTGCCTTGACCATGTCCTTTGTCACTGGGTCTCCCCCCCCCCATTCAGCACTAGCTTCAAAAGATGATATTCAGCCACCTGGGATGGATGAAAATGTGGAGGAATAAACAATATCAAGCAGCAAGGCCATGAAGAGAACCAGGGTGACACTTATGTCTCACATACAAAGCTACACTTCTCCAGAGAGGGAGATTGCTCTGAAGTGCAGCCAGAAAGGGCCTGATCTCCACCAACACTGAACCATTGGCAGCCACAAGAAAAGCCACACTGACTTTTAATAGCTCCATAGAGCAAAGAAGGGCCAGGGCAGGGCAAGCTCTGCAAGGAGCTGCTCAGAGAAGGAAGTGACAGAGCAGAGGCAGCTGGTATGACTGCAGTGTGGGTTAAACACACAGGTGGGGGACACAGTGTAGGTGAAGGGGACATCTGTGGTGGGAGTCTGGGGTGGGGGGGGGGTGGCAGAGAAGTGGAGAAGGTGGAAGCAGGAGGGACCAGTGAGCACTGTGGAGCACATGGGGCCAGCCTCGGCTCTTCTGTTCCATCCAGATTAAGTCCTGCAGGCTCCTCCCTGCTCCGTGCACAGTGAGGTGAGAGCCCGGCTGCAGCCCTGTGGCTCCCTGAGAGCACTTCCCGGCCTCAGCTGCGCGAGAGCTGCTTCTTCCCAGGCTGAACTACAGCCCCAGGTGCAGCATTCCGAGAGCATGATGCCACCAATGCTGCTCTCTGGAGCATGGCTTGGCCCAGCACCCTGTCCAGCAGGACCTCGACAGGGTCCAGTTCCCCTGGGAATTTCACCACTTCCCTGGGGAGATGATTCAATGGCTGATAGTTTGCATGGTGAAACATGATCCTCTTGTGTCCAGTTGGGATCTCCCCAGGAGTAACCTGTGCCCATCACCCCTCTCCATCACGGTATGTGCCAAGAGCAGCTGTGGTCAGGAGATGCCCAAGGCTCTCACCCTTCCATAGCACGCAGGGTACATAGTGCCTGGCTTTCCCTGAAAGTCAGAGGGAAACAAAATTCTCTGTGTGCCCTCCCTGCATTTTAAAAGATGCCTGAAAATCCTGGTGCTGCTGATGGAGATGCAGCCCTTTAAGCTGGAATTACATGGCTCAGCTGCCTTCCACATGTGCATCCCACCCTTCTGAGCAAGTGGCATTATGTGCCAGGAACTCCACTGCACAGAAGACCCTTCTCCTTGCGCTACAATGGGGACATTTCAGAACAACAGAGGAACTGTTGTCCTGGGATTGTGAACTCAAACAAACTGCATTACTCAGCAATTACTCACATACTTACAAAAATGTGGACAACTTCTCAGGACAAAGGATCTTCATATGTTCTTTTAATGGCAAGACTTGGGGTAGTGAACCCAGGACTCATGATTAAAATCCATGTAATGTTCTCTATTACCCTGTAACTAAGGGGAGTCTGTGGCAGCAAGCTCCCATTCATTTGCCTTCAACATCTTTCTTTTCCTTCGGGTGATTCTGTATTCCCAGGAAGTCTCAAGGAGAAACTGAAACCAGCTCATCCTTCAAATTCAAGAGGGAATTTCCAGGCAAACTAATGCATTCCTGTTGCTCCAAATCTTTTCTAGCCAAGGCTCAGCATGTGTAGCTGCTGGAGGGGGAGCCCTGGGGGTGCAGCATCAGCGACAAAGACATCCTCTCTGCTTGGAGGCACATCGATGTTCTGCAAGGCTCCTCCTTGAGGCAGCTCCCACAGTCACAGCAGGAGGTGGGAGGTCCAGTACCTGGTTCTGGTGGATCAGGATGCCTTGATGGTGCATACATGACCTCTGGTGTCATCCTCAGCTGTGGCTGGTCAACGCTGCCTCCAATTTGGAAGCAAATGCTCACCACATCCTCCACCTCTGTGCTTTCCACTGAGACTCCTCCACATGCAAGGCCTAGAGAAGTACAAAGAAAACACCAAAGGTGGGGCTTCTCCAGAGATTGTATCGGGATCAGGAGGGGTCCAGAGCTGCTGATCATCTGCATGCAACAAAGAGCTGGCAGAGGCAGCAGCTGCGTAAAGCCCAGGCGGCTTTACCCACCACAGTGGTGAGGGAACATTGGTTCTGGCACCCCATGGATGAAAAACTGGCTCAGCCCTTCAGGTACACCCAGTCCTAAGGGAGTGCTTCACACAAATTCATGAGACCGGGAAGCAGGGAGGGATGAGCTCTTTAGGCAGAAGCTCTTCCCTGTGAGGGTGCTGAGGTGCTGGCACAGGGTGCCCAGAGAAGCTGTGGCTGCCCCATCCCTGGCTGTGTTCAAGGCCAGGTTGGACACAAGGGCTTGGAGCAACCTGCTCTAGTGGAAGGTGCCCCTGCCTGTAGCAGGGGCTGGAACTGGAGGAGCTTGAAGGTCCCTTCCAACACAAACCAGGCTGGGATTCTGTGACTATCTGCACACTTCTCTGTAGTCTCCTTGCTGCTGCTGCTGCCCCAACCTGTCCCAGGGCTTCACAGCCCTGGAGGGTCAGACTGCCTTTGGCTCTGACTAGGAGGGAGGTGGAGGGGAAGTGTGTGTGCAGCTCAGAAAGGCCAGAAAGGCCTTCCCTTACAACAATGGATCAACTTCCTGCTTTTATACCCAGCACCCAGTTCTTGGAGCTTAGTGCATCTTCCTCAAGCCAGCAGTGGGCATCTCCCAGCTGCCTATGCCCACGAGCTGCCACATTTCCCCCTGTACCTGCTGCTTGTCATCGACTCTCCCCTTCTGCTGTTGAGCTGCACCTGGGAAAAGAGAGAGTTTTATACTTTGGCAGCCACACTGCGGGTCTGCACTTTCCTGCCCGCCAGCACTGGGACACCAGGGAGGCTCTATGGCACTTTCACCAGGGGCTGACATGGATTTTGTCTTTAAGATGGGGATTTCTGTAACTACTTTTCTAAGTTCAAGTGAAATCTTCCCCCGGGAAGAAATTACTTTTTACCTGAAACGGGCACCCTCAGGGGTGAAGGGTCTGAAGACATCCCTGATGGAAACAGCTTGTTGGCTTGTTTTGAAGTGGAAACCCCCCAGGGGCCTCTCCCCAGCTGGAGGTTTAAGGGAACTGCAGCAGGACAGTCATGGCCACACTTAGAGGGGGCATTTCAGAGTGCATGAAATTGCACTTTTACAGCCTAGATACACGGCAGCATCTTCGAGCTAAAAGTTCTCCGGAAAATCAATGTACCAGCGTTGCATTCTGATGTGCTTCTGCTGCATGAGGTTTGCAAGAAATTTCTTGTATTATGCTGCAAGAAATCTGGAGAGGGGCTTTGGACAAGGTCCTGGAAGGACAGGACAAGGTGAATGGCTTGAACCTGCCAGAGGGGAGACTGAGATGAGCTCTTAGGCAGAAGCTCTTCCCTGTGAGGGTGCTGAGGCGCTGGCACAGGGTGCCCAGAGAAGCTGTGGCTGCCCCATCCCTGGCAGCGTTCAAGGCCAGGTTGGACACAGGGGGCCTGGAGCAAGCTGCTCTACTGGAAGGCGTCCATGTCTGTGGCAGGAGTTGGAACTGGAGGAGCTTTAACGTCCCTTCCATCACAAACCACCCTGTGGTTCGATGCTTTATAGGAGATCCAAGCTCTGGCAGCAAAGGGGTCTGCCTCTCCAGGGCTTGCAGGGAGCTGGCTGTGAACCATGGCAATGCCTCAGAGAGGGCTGAGAGACGAACTCTGATCACTTAACATTCTCAGTGTTATCTGACCCCTGGCACTGCACTGCACTGCACCGCACCATTTCACAGCCAGGTTTGCCCCTCCGGCCACCTACATGTCAAGGAGCTCTCAGTCCTTGTGCTCCAACAGGAAGTGCGAAGGCAAAAGCAAACCCTGTTCCTGCTCTTCATCTACCAGTGGATGGAGCAGCCACTGCCACCATGACCCTGCTGGGACTGAAGCCAGGGCAGGTCCCCAAGGGTGCATGTCATGGGAATGGCAGTCTTGGGGTCCCCATTGAGCTGTCACTGTCACCCAGCCAAGGAGCCCCATCAGTGTCACCCCTCCGCTGGGCTGCTCCCAGCACCACAACCCATCCCATGGGATCCCCGGCCCAGCCCAGACTCACCAAGTAGCAGCAGGATGGAGCCGAGGCTCCATCAGCACCAGCTGGACAACAGCATCTCTGCGTCAGGGCAGAGGAGCTGAAGCTCAGGCTGATGGTCACCATGCCTCTGCTCGGTGCCAGGGCTGTCAGCTCAGCCAGGGAGGAAGCTGGCAACTCTTCCTCGGGCCCCGGTGCAGCACAGGGGTTCATTGTGGGCCCAGCTTTTCTTCCTGCCTCAGCTCACAGGCTGCTACAACTGCTGGTGGTGGGACCTGGGGAAGAGGGGGAGTGTCTGTGACCCTTCTATGATCTTAGAGCCTCGACTGATGCCGGGGCAGGAGGTGAGAGCACCAGGGCTCAACACCACGAAAGCAGCATCACCCATCAGCAGCAGGGGAAGCCTCCCCCCAGCTCTGAGATGGGGACCTTGTGCACCTGCAGCAAAGGCAGGACAAGGCTCACTGGGAAGTGGAAGATGAAGGATTTAAGCATTCCTCCAGCTCCAGCAGGGCTTCAGAAGCCCTAAGAGAACTGTGATAAGGATTTGCAAAGCACCAAGAGTAACAAACAGGGATTAAGAGTGCATAAATGGTAAAATGCAACTCTATAGGCAATGCCCATGACACCATGAACCACCGACCTTCATAGCAGAGCTCATCACCTACAGGTGAACACAACACGTCCCAGCTCTCACCCCTTCCTTCCTGCCCGTGAGCATGGCCAGGGCCATTGCTGTCAGCCCAATTACTGCTGCCTCCACTCACATCACCTGCATTTGGCTGGGTGATGTGTCCTGTCTGGGTTTGCACCTGAAGGTGACATTGTCTGTGAGCAGCAGCAGGGAAGAGCTTTGCATGGCCAAAATCAATCTGTCTTTCCTCCAGCTCAGGGAAACCACCCACTTCTCTAATACCTAAAGGCAAACAGCCAGTGAGGTGCTTGCTTTCACGAAAGCACAGCACAAGAGAACTCTTCCCAGCAGGAAATGCCTCCTTTCACATGCCCAGGAATAGCCCCCAAACGCCAGGGCATGGGTGCTGCAGAGAGACCTCTTTGAACACCCTCTTCTCAGCACTCTTTGGTCCCCAGCCCTGTGCTCAGACCCTCCTGGACTTACTGGGGAGGAGTGGGATGGAGCAAGCGGCCATCCCCATGGGAAGTGCCCACATTTCCTAGCCCAGGGCACGGTCACAAGGGTGGAATCTGCTGGTCACAAACCTCTGCAGGGCCCTGGAAGGAGCTGGGAGCCAGCACCAGGCATCTTCCTCTCTCTGGAAGCAGACTTGCCACTCAGGGTGGGCAGAACAACCCCTGGCCGCCTCCATGGCTCCATAGGATTTTCCCTGCTCAGGGAAAGCTGAAGGTCTCAAAAAACACCCAGTTTTGGGGAAGGACAGACTGGAAAGAGTGAAGTTCCTTCCTTTTCCTTTTACACTGGAAACAGACGGCAACCAATGGTACCTTTTCCTATGAGGATCACACAAATGGGACTGGCAGCAGGCTCCTGCTGACTTCCTCCTCAAAAAAACCCCACTCCATCAGAGAGCCCAGTCAGTTCTCACTGCTCACAAAGACACCCCTTCCCAAACCCCTCACCTCCCATTCCTTCTGTGCACAGTCCCTGTGCTTCTCTTCCCCACGGAAAGCCTTCAGTGGGATCCAAGAGCTAACAGGGAGGACTGAGGTGGGTGATGCACCAGTGCAGCCCTGTGACCCGCAGGTGAGCTGGGAGCTCTGGGGCACACTGTGGGGGAACAGGAAGCTCTGAGGTGTACTGGGGGCAAATGGGGTTCCTGGTGTGACCAGCAGGTAAATGGGGGGGCTCTGGTTTTACCACATTGAGCACTCTGGGAGCACTGAGAGCTGAATGAGGGGCTGTGCTGCACAGCCAAGAGGGAGGAGTCTGGTCCCAAGGGCACCCGGAGGAGACAAAACACCAGTGCTGGGTCTGAACTGGATGGGCTTTAAGGTCCCCTCGTCCCAAATCAGGCTGGGATTCAAAGGGGCACCGCTAATCCCAAACCCACGTCGGGTGGGCAATTTCTTACCTCTTCTGCCACCTTGTGGCCGATGCAAGAACTACCGATGAGAATGCAACCGAGCTGCCTCGGTTACTGCTCCTCACGTTTATTCGACGTTGATGGGGAATACAGACTTAAGTTTCAAGCTCCTGATTGCTTGAAATGTGTATTTTGTTAAGATGATCACTTTATAAATAATTTATCTAGAGACTTGGCGCTTAGCTTTGGAAAAGCTAAGCCACACATCCATGGGATCACCAGGGAAGGGGAAACAGAAGGAAGCAGTTCATCATTTATTGGCTGAAAGAACTAGATTACGAAACCTGATCCAGTGGCATTAGAGCAGAGAGAGCCTGTTCCCTGACACGCACGGCAAGTGTCCGGCTCACCAGGCACTGACTGCCAAAAAGCCCTGGTCCTCCAGATGAAGCTGCACAGGAAGAATTTAGCCCTCGTGGGAAGCAGGGGAAGATGAAACTCAGGATTTAAACAAAGCCCTTTCCACTCCATGGTTTAGTGCTGGAGTGGCTACATTAGAGTAACACCGTTGAGGAAATGTGTTCTTCTACATTCACCATAAGCAATTCCCCCAGAGAGGTTACACAGGCCCCCCGAGGAGTGTGCTGGCCTGGGGTTGGCTCTTAAGAGGAGGCTGACGTCTGAAGTGCGCAGCCCTTGGCAACAGCAGGGTGAGTAGTGAGAGCCACCACGTTCCCTGGCAGGAAGGCACCTATGTCATTATGACCTGTCACCAACATACTTGCGTCAGCCCCAGAGCTGCCCGCTCCAGCTGAGGGCAGCGGCAGATAAAGCTGATGTCCACAGTATTCCCCTCACATCATGGAGGCACAGGGAGGCAAAAAGAGTTCAGGAACCCTCGGTACCCACAAATAATTTGTGAGAAGACCCCACTACACCAGGCTTTCAAATACGGATCCTTTGGCTCAGAACACAGAGATGGTTTGCTGTCACCACCACACTCCCAGCCAGGGATTCACCGAGCAGCACAGGTGAAAGCCACCCCCAGAGCACCAGAGTGGGACTGTGTATGGAACCACTGAGGTTTGCTACTTCCACACCATCAACGAAGATGTGTAAAACTCACCAGCTACATTGTGCTGGTGTAACTGGAACTCAAGGAGAACCTGGCAAAGAAAGTAACAGACTGGATGCTGCAGGCTGCTCAGGGAATTCACTACCTCAGCCTAGAGGAATACTCAATTCCTGCCTGTGCCCGAGGCTGCTGTTCACAGGGGTGGGAACCCATCCTGGAGAGATGAACCTGGCAGAACCAGCTCACTTCAGGCTGCTGTTACCTGCCACCATGGCTCATGTTTCCCTTCCTCAACCCCTCCCCTCTGATCCACAGCTCCCTGCCAAGCCAACACTGGGAAGCTCCTGGCACCTGCAGCAGTGGGAAATACTGTGAAAATCAACCTCAGGCAGCTCAGGCCACACTTGCAGGAGTCTCTCAGCACTAGAATCTATACAGTCAGTGTTTAGATTAATGAAGGCAGCAAATGTAGCACTTGTACCCTGGACACAAGAGCATCCTGCTTGCACAGGAGGGCCAGGGGTGAAAGGGACCAGTCCTGCTTTAAGGTCTAGTATACCAGAGCAGACACCTCCAAAGCCACAACTCCTACAATAATCCCCTCTTGGTTCTTAAACTCCCATGTTTCTAGCATTCCAGTGTTTCTACTAACAACAGGATTTGCCTTTGTTCTTTACACTGCATCCCTTTGATGTGCCAGACCAGTTTATCCCCCAGTTAGCTGGAGGCAAAAGGCACCTTCGTGTTCACTGCCTCCATACGCAGGAGGATCTGGTGAAAACACCACCCAAACTGGTCAGCCCCATCCAGCAGCTGGTGAAATGACAACCTTACACAAAGCCCTTCTTCAGGAAAGGTGAAGGAGCAGGCACAGGTGGAGATCTTACAGCAAATCCTGTGGCTGCTGAGTCTTCGCCCTCAATTCAAGCACAAGAACACACAAATGGCATTACTGGAAGTCAAGGAAACACGAGACCTACATCCCTCATCTAACACAGCTCTCCTTCCCAACATGCTGCTCTTGCTACTTCCCCTGTTCCTTCTAACCTAAAGCTCTTCAGAAAAACCCTCCCAAGAGGGGGTTCTCCCTTTGCAGGCCACCTCTCCAGCAGCATGGCTTGTATCAGTCACTGCTCTTGGGATACGTGGTATGTTTAAGAAGCCACTGAAATTTGCCAACACCCCTCAATTTGAGTAGTGTCTTGTTCACATCAAACAAGGGCCAGATTTTGCTTTTCTCTAGAAGAGGTGAAGTCCAGCCTGGGGTGAGACAAAGCCCCAAAGATTTCCATTCTGCTCTGCTGAAGAAAACAACCCAAAAACCTAGAATTCTAGCTGGCAGTAGGCTGAATAGCAGGGATAAATGCAAAGAGTCCAAACCCTGAAGGCACTAGGTTGGAGGAGCACTTCCCATGGAGAGCCAAGGCAGTCTGAGGGGCTGGAGCAACCAGCCTAGGTGCAGACAGCAAGGGGTGGCTGTGCTCAAAGGCAGAACAGGGTCCCACGGAGCTCCCGCAACTTCTTTTGGCTTCCACTTGCTCCCTCTCCTGAACAGGCACCGGGAATGGCTCAGAGAGGGTGGAGGTGTTTGAGGTATGTGCAACACTGTCAGGTTTGCCAGGGTGGGCATGACCACCCCTGCTCATCACTGTCACACAGCACAAGACCACAGCCAGATGTTTCATGTGATCTAGCACAGCTGCTCCACCTGAAGCAGCCGTTCTGCTCTGCTGCTCACCAGGAGTTAAAACACCAGGGCTAGCAAAGCACAGAGACACATTCTGGGCTGTTTCTTTGCTTTTCTACTGGAGAGGCTGGGCAACAGTTCATCAGCAACAAGGGAGCCATCTCCTTTCTCTAGAGTGTCACTTCCCCCCAGCATCCTCAGGAACAGAAGGGGGATTCTAAAATCATCCATTTCCCCACTGGATCCTTTCATTTCTGGGGCCCTGGCCTCAGGCTGAATCTAGCCCCTGAGGAATAAAACCCCTTCAAGCAGACATGGCTGAATGAAGAAGCTATGCACTGCAACACCTTCAGGTCTACAACTGTGGCTCCAACTCTTCAAGCTCCTCCAATGCTGAACACAGCATCAGCCTTTCAAAGCACAGGGCAGAGCTTTTTCCTTCCAATACCAAAGTGTGCTAAGGCTGCTTCTGGGACACTGCCCACGTCTCCTGTGACTCACTGGCAACGTGAGGGTTCAAAGAGCACAAGAAAATTCAGCTTCCTACACCTTTGTATTTTCATCACGCTGGAAGTTTCTTTTGGAAGAAGTTAAAGGTTGAACACCAAGTGCTCCCAGCCCCTCTGCTTCTGAGGATCCTCACTGCAGTGACTGAGATCATCTTTCTCCTCTCCTCTAGCTGGGCCTAACCTGACCCTGAGGCAGGGCTTGAACTAAGCATTTCTGCCTTACCTGGAAGCTCATATTCTTTTAGAACAGGAGGAACACATCCCCCCCGCAACAGATGCCAGTACTGTAATACAGGCCACCTTACAAGAGCTGCATAGAAAGCTGCAGTATGTGGAGCTTGCCTGAAGCAGTCACCTTAGTGGCAGCAAGCACATCCAAAGGACCATGCTTCCCTCCCTGCACAAAACCCAGGCGGCTCTCCCAGCTCCAAGCCCTACCTTGCCTGGCTTCAGTTTGACCCAGAGCTCATTCTCTGGTCTCCGGAGCTCAGTGGTGAGGGTGCAGTGAGCAGCGTACCAGCGATGCACAGCGTCGTACGGCACC
This sequence comes from Melopsittacus undulatus, assembly GCF_012275295.1. Lineage (NCBI taxonomy): Eukaryota > Metazoa > Chordata > Aves > Psittaciformes > Psittaculidae > Melopsittacus > Melopsittacus undulatus. Next base: position 60,211 of record NW_022994134.1, on the reverse strand, counting down.
ATGTTGATGACAGCACGATCATAGTTGTTGTATCTACAAGCAAAGAAGAGGTCAGGGACTGCCCACATGGCTCCATGAGCACAGCCAGGTATTCACACAGGGAAGCACAAGAGCCTGGGGGATTAGGCAGTATTTAAGGGAGGCCAGAGAGATGACATGAGAGTTTACACTGCAAGTGCAGGACTGTCAGGAGAATACCCAGCACTGGGAGCAAGGAGTTTACTATCAAGTGTAAAACTGTTCTTGTTGGTATCCTATAGAAGGATGTGCTACAGCAAAGGGCAAGGCCACAGGCTGTGAGAATAAGAGTGCAAAGCAGTGCTGGACAGGCTCCTGCACTCAGCCAGGCTGGAGTTCCAGAACACAGCCCAAATTTCCTTTGGAAGTGGCATAGTCCACACTCTCCTTGTATGCCAGGCTGATTCCTAGAGGCTTTTTCAAAGAAGGGCTGAATCCTACTGCCTCTCAAATGAAAGGAGATGAGGGCATGGAGCTGAAGTGAGGGTGAGGAGTGAAAAGCCAGAGCTGAGCACTGACACCCATCCTTGGCTGGGTGGTTCTCACACTTTCTCTAAAGCAGCAGTGCACAGCTCAGGAGGAAACATGGACTGCTCCTGTTGCTTCACCACTGCCCCACAGATATAGATTGCTTTTTCATAGAACCAGGCTGGTTTGGCTTGGAAAGGATCTTAAATTTCATCCAGTTCCAACCCCTGTCCCAGGCAGAGACACCTCCCATTAGGTGTCAGTCTAGGATACCTCCTGAAAACCTTCCCTTGTCTAACACAATCTCTTCTCCTCCCCATTAGCAAGAGGCCTCACATGGGTGTTACCTAATGAGATAAAGCTCATTGTTCCAGGGGTAGACATTGAGAACTGGCCCAATTCCAATCATGTGGTTGTGGCAGTCTCCCACATTCTCAACATACTCGTGCTTCACTGGGACCTTGGTGAGCAGCTCAAATTGGTCTGGGGCGCACTGGAGAACTTGCTCTGCTGCATAGAAACCATCCACCAGCAGCGTCCGCCCACCCGTGCCCTTGTGCTTCAGGCAGTGGAACACTTGGATGCTGCATGGGCAAGAGAAACCAGAGCATGAAGACACCTCGGCTGCCTGTCCCATGGCCAGAAGGTGCTCCCCATCAGGTGCAGGTGGATGCAACCACCCTTCTGGTTTAAACTGAGGCCTGCCAGGGAATGGAGACAGACCAGCAATTAACAGCTGTGCCTGCCAGTTCTTAAGGCCTAATCTACACCATCTCAGAACAAGAGGACAGTAAAGAAATGCTGGTTGTACTGTTGAAGTTGTCAGGAAGTACAAGGGTGTCCAGGGTGACTCTCATTCAAAGGCACATACATTACTGTCCCACAAGGCAACACATTAAAGACCCTTTGGAAAGCCTGGAGGAGTTCCCAGTCAGCATCTTACCTACAGGCACATCACTCCCTAGTGGGAAATCATCCACCTCAGCTTCTGTCCTTCCATTACTTCTCTGAAACTTCTCTTTCCCTCTGTCCCAGCAAGGTGGGCATTGCACTGTTAGAAGCAAACACCCAGGAGCTGCCTGCAGCCACCTTCCCTTGTTAGAAAATGAACTGTTTCCTTCTGGGAAAGCCTTTGCCTTCTGCTCTCCCTTCAGGGCCTCTGAACCCAGTCCCACAGCAGGGGATGGGGCAGCACCTCCCAGCTCCACACTCACCAGCACCTTTTCACCTGGGTGCTCTATTCACCCTTTACAAAGTCAGTGCAGGAGCACTGGAGCAAAGGCCACTCTGTGCCTCAAAGTTAACAACCTCCTCCTGCAGCTCAGGGCTCTGAAGAAGCCTCTTCTCTGGGCAGGCTCTTTGGTACCTGAGCAGCTGGATAATGTTGCAGTCTTTCCCATAGCTTGGGGGTTTTCTATCCTCTACCCTTTGTAAAAACTTAACCTGAGACTTGTCAGGTCTCAGCCAAAGCAGTGGGGAGGAGGAAGACATTGAAATGAACACATCTTTCTTGAAAAACACTTCATTTCATTTAGAAGCAGGTCAAAGACTCAAGCGTTTTGGAAGCAAGTCTGGAAGAGGCTGGGAAGAAAGGATTTCTGGCAGAGATGGTGGCTCAGGAAAGCCAGAAATTCATGTTCTTCCTGCACAACTCTGGCTTTGCAGAACTACAAGCACTAATGGTTAGCCCTATCAATTAAGCCCACGTTGCCTTTGCTTGATGCACTTCAGCTGGCTGCAGATGGAAGGCTCTCTACCTGAAGGGAACCTTTCCAAGTGGAAAAGAAAGATACAAACAGAGCTAATGAGCTCTATAGTTCTGGCACCGAGCAGTTACATTAAAGCCCTTTTGAAGGCTGAAGTTCTGATCTTATCTGATGTTGGGGGAGATTTCTGTGAGCTCCTAAACCAAGTCAGCCAAGCAGGTCACATCAGGCAGGTCACTGCAAACCATGAGTTCTGCACTCAGCTGTTAAGTGAAAACAGAGAAGCCAACTACATCCAGTGCGGGGCAGGACCTGTGCTCTTTGTACATCAACTGCAACAGTGCACAGTCAAATCCACTGACTTTGCTCCTGACATCGAGCTGCTTCCCAAAAGCTTCCTGGGCACAGACAGGGCTCAGGCTCCTCCGAGATCCACCTGCAGTCAACAGATCTCCCCCCCTTAGTTCCCCTCTGCTTTTCCAGCTCTGCACTGCAGACCTTTCCCATTCAGGTGTTTAGCAAGATACAGCCTCACTTGGGAAGAGCTGATCCTGCCCCGGGACAGGAGGTGTCGACTGAGTGACTTCTCTTTGTAGCCTCATTTGCAGATCACAGTACCTTCACACATCTCCCCCAGGCTATTTCCCCTCTTGACTGAGGTAAAAGCAGACAAAACCACTACTTAGGCTAGAAATTAAGCCTAAAGTCTCTAGCACTTCTCCCGAGCCGTAATCTGCTGCCTTTCCACCTCCAGCTGGGTATCAAACTCACACCCTAGAGGCTGTACAAGAAGAGCAGTTTGCAGAACAGCATTTGCGAACCAATGCTGCAGCTACAGAAAAGCTTTTTAAAGCACAGAAAGGTGTGAGCTGGGGGAGCCTGGCTTCTGCCTACCGGCAGGGCTGCACCCCTGCCAAAATGCAGCCCCCTCAACCTGCGTGAACTGGTGCAGAGCAAGGTGAGCAGGGCCTGTGAGGTAACCTTTCCACGCTGTGCCAAGGGGAGCTGCTCTTCCTCCTCTCCTGAAGCTCCTCAGCTGACAGAGCTGGCCCGATGAGGGTGAGGAGGGTTCGCCCCAATAGGCGGGGGTAAGGCAAAGCAAACCTTTCCAGCAGCGACTTTGTGCAACAGCTCATGAGAGGCGCTTGCTGCAGGGGAAGCTGCGCTTTGCCAGATGGACCCAAAAGACACCTCAACCCAGGTGCGCTCCGCTGTGCTCCGCTGAGAGAGGCTCCTGCCCCCTCCGCACGCTGATGCAGCCACGGCGTTAGGGCTGAGCTTTCAGGACCCAGAGACCCTTGCAGCCTTCCCCCGCGGGCACCGCTCAGAAACTCAGAAGCCCTTAAAGGCACCGCACACCCGGCAGCTCCATCCACAGCCGCTGGTATCTGTTGACCACCCTCAGGCTACGTTAGCTCATAGAACCATAGAATCACAGAATGGTTTGGATTAGAAGGGACCTTAAAGCTCCTCCATTTCCAAGCCCCTGCCATGGGCAGGGACACCTTCCACTGGAGCAGCTTGCTCCAAGTCCTGTCCAACCTGGCCTTGAACATTGCCAGGGAAGAGGCAGCCACAGCTTCTCTGTGCTCATACATGTCCTTCACAGGCACATGTTCCCTTCAATAGCTCTCCCTCCTCTTTGGAAGATACCAGTTTCTGCCTTCTTGGTTTTCTTACCCGTTTCATGTGGTCATTCAGAGCAGTTCTCATGCCATTTCTCTCTCATGCCACATCTCGCATGACATGACAGTGTAGAAGATGCCAGTGCATAACAAGGGGAGGCAGAAATAGAAGCCAAAAAGCCACCAGTCCTTCACATCACGATAGAACTACAGGCAAAGGAAAAAGCAACTGGAAAGTGGGGAAAGGTGGGGAGATAAATGAGGCATGAGATGACCCAGGCCCTGATGGTGATGCTGGCCCAAATCAGACACTTCTGATGTGTGGAAGTGTGTCAGCTCCTGTGCTAAGTGCGCATATCTTCTCGCAAGGCACGTTTTCTCACCTAAAGCAGTAAAGGCTGGTTTACATCTGGCTGATAGTCCCATTTAGCACTCTTGTTGCGAGAACCAGTTGCAAGGAGCTTTTGTGTATAAGGGCTTTCATTCCCTTGCTTGCCCTTAGGTGGTCCTGTGATAAAGGTTACCCATGCAGACTGGTTGTGGAGACCCTTTTTGCCCTGCTGGGGCAGTGAAACAGGTTCTGAAGCTTCTTGAGATGTATCAGGACCTCCTGATGTGGATGGTTGTCATGGTTTAAAACCAATCCACACAGCTTGCATGGTTTAAAACCTCACTTCAGTCTCCCGTAGTACCACACACCCCTTTTCCCCCCACCTCCCCACTCCCGGAGGGATGGGGAGGAGAACCAAAGGAATGTAACTCCCACGGGTTGAGATAAAAACCAATCCAGTAATTAAGGTATAACACAAATCACTACTGCTACCACTAATAAAAACAATGATAGAGGAAATAAACAAGGAGAGAGAATACGAGACCACCCACCGAAACAAGCCCAACCCGGAAGAGAGCTAACTCCCGCCCTTCCGGCCAACTTCCAGTTAGCTCCCCAAGCATGACGTGCTATGGTATGGAATACCTCCCCGGCTAGCCTGGGTCTGGCGCCGTATCTCTCCCTCCTCCTGGCTTCCCCTCCTCCCTGGCAGAGCATGAGATCAGAAAAGGCCTTGGACAAACCAAACATTTGAGCAGTAACTCAAAACATACTTGCTATCAGCAACTGTTCTCAGCCCGAAAGTCAAAACACAGCACTGCACCAGCTACCAAGAAGGAGAAAAAATGACTGCTACTGCTGAACCCAGGACAATGGTGAAGACATGATATAGCTTAAGGATGATAAGGTCTGTTTTCTGGCCCCATATTCAAAGCAAGACTGCCCCTTGCCACTACAGTCCTTTGTCTGATACTTCTCTCCCTGTGCTCACACTGATGGCTAGAAGAAGCCATCTGCAGAAGCATCTGATCCTCTAACCAAGGAGAGAAGTTGCTTCTGTTGCCTGTGTTTCTCTCCCCCTTGCACTGCAGCTGGGGTGCAACAAAGTACATACCATCATGAAGCTGGATTTCTGTTCGGAGGCAAGCATGCACACCCGCAGGTGTTGTTCCCAGTAGCTGAGCTCCACCATGTCGAAGGCTATGGCTTCAGGCACTGCAAGCACGATGGCCACTGCCCAGATCAGCATCACCTCCACTGCCTTCCACATGGGGATTCCTATCCCCTAGATCCGACTCCAGGATGCCACTGCTCAGTACCTGTCCAATGTGGGGAAACACAGCAGGAGTAGATTAGAGTGGGAAAAGTAACTGTCAGGAAGGGGCTGAGAAGGTGCAGATCAGAGTTGTTCCCAAAGGCCCTTCCCTTATGCCTTCCTTCTCCACCCTTGAACCTTCCCTTTCAGTGGAATGGGAAAGATCAGATAAGAGGGCTTGATGGCAGCTATCCTTGGCCAACATCTACTTGCCACGGGGGAGATGCCACCCTTCCCCCCCACCCCAGCAATTGTTCCAGCAGATCATGACCTTCCCCCCAACCTTTTCCAGCAGGATATAAACTGTCACCACAGTCAGTTCCTGTTGGATTTCAACTCTACATGATAGCACTTTGTGTCCACCTCCCGGGACAAAGCTGCCCTCCACTCCGCCTTTTAGTTACAGAGAGGGTACCTGCTGTAAGTCAAATATGGGTCAGGCTGGGCAGTGCAGCTGTAGAAGTGCTTCTCACCTGTCGATGCTGAGAGCACAAAGGCTGAGGACCCTAATGCCCACTGAAGCCTTTTGGATGAAGGGGACCAGCTTGCACACCTGCACGCCAAAGGGCCAGTCCTTTGCCAAGAGCTGGGGAAGAACCACGGCATTAGCAAACTGCTCAGGAAAGCACGTCCGGCTTTCTGGCTGAGCAGGTGATTACCCACAAGGTGTGAGAAGCCCACAAAGAGCAGCTGAAAGCCCTCAGAGGTTCCCTCACTGGGATTATGCAGTGTGTGCTGTCCAGTGTTTTGTGTTGATCTGGGAACCATTCATTTCCGCAGGGGCTCATTGTGAGGTGTGATGACAGTTAGACAGAAGGATGGTCCAGACACCAGGACCTGACCCCAGACTCTGAATGGATCTGAATCCTAAATGCTGCAAGGGGCTTTGGGTTGCAAGGACAGCTTCTTTTGGTTGGCTTTCAAAGCCACTCTTACCATACTCTGGCCCTCTACCACACTTAGATTCCTTATAGAACACATGCTGGGGCCCCAGGCTGAGCTGGGGCAAGCCGTGGGTGTCAGTGGGGACAAGATGTTCTGAAGGCAGAAGAAATACAGGGCACTCCATCATAGGGGTGAGTGTTGCCTTTGAAAGGTGTGACGACCTGGTTCAGGAACAGCGCGACGGCCCCCCCTTGGGCCCCTCGGTCCAAATGCTCACAGACACCAATGTGGTGGATGGCAAATGGGGTTTATTGAGAGAGAACACGGCGTTATATAGCCTAGGTTTACGATGTCATTTCCATCTGCTTGCATCGTAAAACTGGTATCATCACCTAAACGCTATTGGCTACCTGGAGAGGGGTCTTATCTTTCCGTACAGCACGATATCTTCTGGCCGCCAGGCCCTATCTGCCTACAGGTGAGAGTGAGCCTGGGTTCACAACCTGACACGTGGAGCCCACCCCAAGGTTATCCTTACTCAGAACCAAGCTCTTTAGTTTGGCCTTAGCAGCAAGACAAATCAATCAGGAGAATATGTCTGTTTCGAGCTAAAATACCTGTATAGCTTTCAGTCCATTTTCACTTGAAGGGTATTTACTCAGAGTGATTTCAGACCCTCTGACAGCCACATCTGGTTGTTCTCAACTTCCTCCTACTTCAAATTTCTCTGCCTTCTCCCCCAAGCATCCAGCCAGCTCAATCCAGAACTCCTCTGGCACTCTGCTTCCACTTTCAAGGCCAACGTGGAGCTCCATCTCCATCTCACAGCATCCCCTCCAACCCTTCATAGAAATCTATGGCTCCAAAAACTCAAGCAGTGGGTGAGAAAGAGCTGTAATAGCTCAGATGCATCTCACAGATATTGTAACACGACTTCTGCTCTATACCGAGGTCTTGTTCAGGTCTACTGCAGAGCCCAGGTTCCCCTGCTTCTATTTTATACCTCTTCTCTCAAGTTTAGGAGGCAGTGCTCCTGCAAGAAGCCCTTGGTTTATAATACAGCTCTCTTCCTTGTTTCAGGAAGAGTCTCCACATTTACCTAAAATAAAAACTGTATTTGCTTGAGGCTGATTAACTGAGCTGTACGTTGAGAGGTGTGCCCAGTGCACAAGAACAAGAATTTTGCTCAGCTAACATTGCGGTGTGATGTCAGAAGAGTGCAAGTGATTCTTTTCTTGTAATTTTAGATGAGACTTAAAAGATCTGGAAGGTTGTATGCTTGTGTGTGTCTGCATAACACAGCTGTAGCTGGGAACACCTCTGCTTTCCCAGGAATGTACTCTGAGATTTTTGTCTGTTTATGTTTTTCTCATCCTTTTGGAGAGCAGAAACACCCTTCCTGCCTCTCTTGCCAAAATGCAATGCAATAAGGAGCAGGCTCATTTTGATGCCTCTGTCACCAGAGCACAGAGGCAGGTGGGAGCAGATCATAGAATCACAGACTGGTTTGTAATGGAGAGGACCTTAAAGCTCATCCAGCTCCAACCCCTGCCATGGGCAGGGACACCTTCCATTAGAGCAGCTTGCTCCAAGCCCCTGTGTCCAACCTGGCCTTGAACACTGCCAGGGATGGGGCAGCCACAGCTTCTCCAGGCAGCCTCTGCCAGATGCCTCTGCTGCGATTGCCAGGCTGCTGCAGCACTCATGCCACATGGAACCTACCTTATACACATTGATGGGTAGAGCAATGAGGATGTAGAGCAGGTCTCCAAATGCCAAGCTGGCAATGAGGACATTTGGCCCATTCCTCATGCACTTGTTCTTGTAAATGATCCTCAGGAGTGTGGAGTTGCCAATGATCCCACTATGAAGATGGTGCAGGACACGATGGTGTTGATGTATTTGAAGATGTGTCTGATATCTGTGGGCTTCACACACACAGGCAGCAGAGGTGGCTCAGAGCTGGTGCTCCCAGAGACAATCTCCGAGTGGTTCGATTGCCTGTTATCCTGGAACAGGCTTGGCTGGACCAGGCTGTAAACCTGCTCCTGGCTAAGCACCTCAAAGGGGATGGTGCTCTCCTGGAAAGCCCTTGGGGTCTGACCGTGTGCCCCAGAGAAGAGGCAAGCCAGGAAAATGGCCAGAGTGGCGGGAGCTGGGATTTTTGCCATTGAGGACTGAACATCAAAGCTGGCTGCAAGAGTCCTCATAATGCTTGTGGGATGCCTCTGCATGGGTGTCAATTGGATCTGCAGATGGAGAGAGGGACAACAGAGAGAACAGGATGAGCAAGGGAAGGAGCAATGAGATGAGAATGTCCGTCATCACAATGAGCAGATATAACTCCACATTAGATCCCATCTGGGCAAAGCCAGACCCCTGCATGTGGGAGTCTTTGCTCCTAAAACTAAACATACCTGCTCAGTAAAACAAACTACAAGGAAAACAGTCTTCTATGACTCTTACCCAGTATTTCAGCAGATGAGGGCACCTGCCTTTTCTGAAATCAGCTCCTGCACCTTCTGATCTTGATATTGCTGCTCACATGGCAAATCTGGCTTCTCTTTTATGACCACCCCACACTTCTTGTTCAGTTCTGACTGTCTGAAGGAGCAGTTCTGGGGCACCCGACCTGTCAACACCGGCACATCTGGGCAATTCCACAAACCAATCCCAGGGTGCACAGACCCAGCAGAACTTTTCCTTTCAGTTCGTGTCATGGGAAGTCTGGAGCCACACTAACATCCCTCTCTTCAGCCCAGCCCATGGGCTACCACAGGCCACCTTCCAGTGCAAAGTGGAAAGACCCAGCACAGCCTTGGTGGGAACTGTGATGGGAAAACACTACAAGGGTGTTTCCAGAAACGCCCTGTTGATACCTGACATCTCGCTCCAATTTATGTGCAAGCAGTAGAGCCCCTCTTTCCCCATCATCATCATTGTTAGTTGAACCACTTCCTTTCCAAATCCACTGTGTCCATTCAACTCAATACTCAGGGATATAAATCTCCCTGTGGTGTTTGCAGCTTTGACTGCTGAGCACAGTACCAAGGCTGGAGCACTGCTAAAAATTATCACTAGAGTGGGTTCTGCTTTGTAAATCTCAGCCAGTACCTTCTGGCAGGACTAGCTAAACTGGTGCTCCACAAGCACAGGAGGAAGCTGGGGAGGCTGTAACACTGTCCTGGCATGATGTGAATTTGTGGAAGGGGCTTCTGGATGACCCAGATATGATCACCTGTGGGAAGTGAGCCCAGAAAGGGAGTGGAAGATGTCATCACCCTGCCAATGTGTGCCCCAGACAGTGGTGAAGAACTGTTTCTCAAACTATGAAACTTTACAGCTTTGAAGGGAGGAAAGATTGCTGTGCTAGGCTAGAAACAGGAGCTTTTTTGGGCTCCCCTGGCATGTGCTGTGCTCTGGAGGAGCCAGTTAGGCGGGAACTGGGGTACCTGCATAGGATTAGAGATGGGGCTTCCATCTTCCCTCTGACTCCACCCGGCAGAGTTGGGATCTGAGCCCAATCAGCTGTAGCCCAGGGATCTGCTCCCCAGAACCATTTAGCCAAGGCACTCCTGAGCTGTAGCACAGCTCCCCCCACCCAGGACCACCAATGTGGGTATGGTGGGAGGATGCTGTTCCCACCTGGGGAAGGCTTGGCCAAACCAGCCACCAGTCCCATCAGGTACCCAGCTCAGAGGCTGTTGGGCTTAGCAAGTCAAATGCCTTTCTCCGTGCTTCTGTTTCTGCCTCCTGCTCATCAAAGCCAGACAAAGCTGATGCCGGGGCCTCCTCCTACTCTTGTGCCACTGAAGCAAGAGGTGCACGGTGCTGCTCTTCCTCAGCAGCTCCAGACATGGTAAGACCTGCCAGTTTGGTGTCCATGGGACTGGCCAGAGCAGGAGACGTGCTCTGCAGGTCTCCAGCTGCCCCTCCTGCTGCATCTGTGCCCATGCTGCTGTAGATGCTGGATCCCTCCTGAATATCTGCTTGGGGGTCCTGGAAGAGCTCTGGCACCAAGGAGTTGAAGCAGGTGTTGCACATGGTGACAGCTTCCCCCTGGGAAGCTCTTTGTCACTAACATAAGCGGACTGATCCGCAGGGGAGGGAGGAAATGTCAGTGGGATGGTACAGGGACCACCAGCAATGTCCCTGCCACACGCACTTTGGGATCCTGGGCCGCTCCGCCACTTCAGGGTCCCTGGTGCCGGCCACACACGTGGCACTCACCTGGGCCTGAGAGTCCTGTAGCAGCAGAGAAGCTGCTGCTTCTCCTTCATTGTTTGTTCCTGGGGCAGCTGGAGAGTTCCAGCCTCTGCCAGAGAGATCTCAGTCAAAGAAGCTGTCTTGTCCCCCATGTGTCCTGCTGGGGAGACACCAGCTCTGCTGGCCTCTTCTTGATGGTTTCCAGACATGGGAGACACCATGTCTTTTCCAGCTTTGCCTGCTTCTGGGCTCTCCCCACGTCATCATCTACATCATCCTCCTGGCTGTTTGTGTGGGCTTTGCCTGGCCGAGCTTCTGCAGAAGTAACTGGAGGCAGCTGCTGCTGGTCACTTGCAGATGAGAATCACAGGAGTGTGGCGAAGCAACCTACAGGATAACTCCGAGTCTTTCGTTACTGACGCCTCCTTATTCTTCCATCCCTCCAGGACTTCAGGAATTTTTTTCCTTATCACGCCCAACAGGCCAAGCTGGGCACTGCTTCAGTGCAGCGTTAACCTCAAGCATGGGCTGGTTTAAATTACTTGAAGGGATTATTATATTTTGTTTCTTTTTGTGTCCCAACTCCAACCTCCCCAGCTGGGTGGGTGCTGTGTCAGGCTCTGGGGGGGGCATGTGCATGCTCACCCCATGTCCATGTAGCTTTGCACTTTCATGGAATTGAGTGCACCCTCAGCAAGTTTGCCGATGACACCAAGCTGTGTGGTTCTGTTGATACGCTGGAGGGAAGGAATGCCATCCAGAGGGACCTTAACACACTTGTGAGGTGGGCTGATGCCAACCTCATGAAATTTAACCATGACAATGTCAAGGTCCTACACCTGGGTCAGAGCAATCCCAGGCACAGCTGCAGGTTGGGCAAAAAGGAAATTCATGGTAGTCCTGCGGAGAAGGACTTGGGGGTGTTAGTCAATGAGAAAATGAACATGAGCCAGCAGTGTGCACTCACAGCCCAGAAAGCCAACCGTATCCTGGGCTGCATCAAAAGGAGCATGACCAGCAGGTTGAAGGAGGTGATCCTGCCCCTCTACTCTGCTCTCGTGAGACCTCACTTGGAGTATTGTGTTCAGTTCTGGTGTCCTCAACATAAAAAGGACATGGTACTGTTGGAACAAGTCCAGAGGAGGGCCACGAGGATGATCAGGGGACTGGAGCACCTCCCGTATGAAGACAGGCTGAGAAAGTTGGGGCCGTTCAGCCTCCTTCAGAAGGCTGCGTGGAGACCTCATAGCAGCCTTCCAGTATCTGAAGGAGGCCTACAGGGATGCTGGGGAGGGACTATTCATTAGGGACTGTAGTGATAGGACAAGGGGTAATGGGTTGAAACTTAAACAGCAGAGGTTTAGACTGGATATAAGGAAGAAATTCTTTACTGTTAGGGTGGTGAGGTACTGGAATGGGTTGCCCAGGGAGGTTGTGAATGCTCCATCCCTGGCAGTGTTCAAGACCAGGTTGGATGAAGCCTTGGGTGATATGGTTTAGTGTGAGGTGTCCCTGGCCATGGCAGGGGGGTTGGAACTAGATGATCTTGAGGTCCTTTCCACTCCTAACTATTCTATGATTCTATGATTCATGTGAGCCTGCAAGTGGAGAGCAGGACTGCTGGGAACTGTCCGGCTGCGAGGATGGGGCTGGGGGTGGTTGGGGTTCACCTAATGGGGCAGGGACAAGGTGAGGGTGTGTGTGAATTCCCACTCCTGCAAGTATCAGAGATCCAGGTGCTTCTCCCTGCACATCTGGCCTCACGTGGTTATGGAGTGTTTTAGCACATGGAGGTTGTGAGGGTGATGGTGAGAGTAATGAGAGCAGCTTTGGGCACTGCAGGATGTGGGTGCTGCTACTACTGTGTGGAACCTCCCTTTTCCTGGAGGTCTTTGTGCAGGAGGTAGGAGAGGGTGTTGGACCACCTCGGTGTTTCAAAATGGCAATGGCTGCCTCTTCATCCTCTTCATCCTCACTTCTTCCTCATCTCCCCCCTTACTGTGTGCTAAACCAATACAGTAAAGGAGGCAGTCAAAGTTGCAGTGATGTATCTGCTTTCTCACATTTTGTTTTTCCTGTTGTTCTTTTGAGGGTGGACTAAAATGAGGACTAACGTCCCTCACTAAGGTGAAACTGGGGGCAGGTCTGTTGATCTGACCGATGAGGTGCCAGGTATCTGCTGCTTGTGCTTCTGCTCTGCAGGTGAGTGCTGTGAGGACAGAGAAGGGTAGGAGGTTGGAGTCGATGGATGGTGACTTTCTGTAGGGGCTGGGGAAGAAAAGCTCTTTCAGAGGACGTAGTAATGTGTATTCCTCTGACAAGAAAATAAACCTAAACCCAAGGCTAATAACCAAATGTCAGGCCAGGTACACAGCTGCTGTGCTGCTGTCAGGGGACAGGGGCTGCTCTGCCAGATGTTGGCAGCTGTGAGTGTTGCATTTCTGTCCCAGCCAGCCCTCAAGCCATGGGGCCCAGCCTAGCTGACCAAAGCTCCCGCCCAAGCCTGGGGGAGGGCTGCAGGGGCTGAGGGCTTGGATCTCACAGGGGAAGGAATAGAAGTGAAAGCTCACAGAAGCATCAGATTGGTGATGAAAGAAGCTGCATCTTTCTGGCCCAGGGAAGTTGTTTCTCGTGGTGGGAGGAAGCTGTTGAGGTGGGGAAGGGGGAGCTCAATTTGGTGATGAAGCTTGAGCCCTGGGTTGGTGCCGTGGCTTCCTGGTCCCCTGCAACACGGGCTGGCCACAGGCAAGGTGACCACAGGGAGGAACTGCTGCCTTGAGGCCTGTCACAGTGACCAGGGAGCGCTCCAGGAAGAGTTCTCCTATTGGCTTGTACACTTAGCGTGGCACTTATCTTCTTACAGGCTGAAACCTAACTGAGGGTTATCAGATCTCCATCCAAAGGAAGCGCCGCTGGTTCTGCTCAACGCTGGGGTCTGTTCCTGTAACTGAGTTCGGTGTGAAGCTTAGAGAAAAATTTCCTTCCTCCTGCCATCCCCCGCAGCTCAGCGTGGGCTCTGCATGTTCTAGGGGTTGTTGGTGTTCTGTGTTCATTTCTATGATCTATTGTCTTCTGTACAAACACATTTGGAAGCAAATCCTTCCTTTCCTTTTAAAGGATGCACCGAGGCATTGGCAAAAATCAGAGGTAACTTGGTTTAAGTAAGTGCAGCATGGCTTTTCTAGAAGAACGTCCACGAGTTGCCCAAGCTCAACAGAACAGAGGAAACACAAGTGGCAAAGAGGAAGCCTCACAGCAGCTCATTCTCCGAGCACAAACCCCTCTTTGCCACACATGTGTCACAGACAGCTCTACGTCAATAGGCTTCTCCCTACCCCCTGATAAAGCTCTGCAGGTTTACAGCACTGCCCTGTTCAAGCTTTTCCTGTATGGAGAAGGTTCTTTTCCAGAACACATACAAGGGATCCCACAAGCACACTCCACACAACTACAAGACTTAAAACACAAAATCCTGACAAACAAGCATTAATAACACACGTGAACATACAGTACAGCAGTACTCATACCATATCGTCAATACCAACATCGTTACGGTGATAATCCACACAATTAGGTCAAATACCAGCAAGTCACAGGCAGAGTTCCAGACAAATACTAACAGCAAAATCCTTACCGTGATAATTTGCAAAACGTGGTCAAACACTGATGAGACACAAACAGATCCAGATGTAAACCAATTGCACTAGTCCGGTTCTGGCTGATTCTTGTGAAATATTTACCTAAGATACTTTCCATTGCTGTTGTTACAGAGCCACCAAGCTTAACGTTACTTAGAAGTTAATTTACTTATTTACAAAGGATTATATTTCATTTTGTACGTGCTTATTGTAATTTACCACTTCTTTGGGCAACCTGTGACAGTTCCTCTGCCCTTCAAAGCAGAATCTCCTTCTGCTATCCCCCACCCCTCTTTCTTGGCTGTACTAGCAGTTATGCTCCTGACTGGTGCTGCAATTGGTTGTTCCTCCCTTGTGGTGCCTTTTGCCTCGTTAGCCCCTGCAGAGCTGTGAAGTGGTTCTGGGTGGGGATGTGTGGTCTGCAGGAAACCCCTTGCTCTGTATTTTTTCGCTTCCTCCTCTTCCTGTGTATTTTTCTGGCACCAAGTCACCAAACCCCTGGATTAACATCCTCTTTCCTTTCTGTGTGTGATAGGGGAGACGCCTGTGGTCCCTGCACAGCTTGGGCTTGGAGCCAGCAGCCCAGCTCACTCTCAGCTTTCCTAATGTCTCTTGTCTGTCAACAAGAACGGTCGCTACTGGTGTCCCCCAGGGCTAGGTATTGTGGCAAGCGTTGCGTAACTTCTTCATAAGAATCATAGAATCACAGAACCGGATCATCGATGATCTAGATGAGAGGGTCAAGTGCCCTCTCAGTAAGTTTGCGCACAACACCAAGTTGAGTGGGAGTGTTGATGTGCCATAGGGCAGGCAGCTCTGCAGAGGGATATGGACAGGCTGGACCAATGGGCCGTGGCCAGTGGTATGAGGTTCAACAAGGCAAAATCCTGGGTCCTGAATTTGGTTGGGAGCATCCTGGCCTGTATCAGCACCGGTGTGGCCAGCAGGACTAGAGCAATGATTGCCCCCCTGGACTGGGCCGCCCCTCCAGCCCTGTGTCTGGAGAAGAGAAGGCTCAAAAGGGACCTTATTGCTCTCTACAGCTACCTGAGAGGAGGCTGGAGCCAGGAGGTGCCTGGTCTCCTCTCCCAAGGAGCAAGGACTAAACCAAGAAGAAATGGCCCCAAGCTGCACAAGGGGAGGTTTTGACTGGAGATTAGGAGATCACTTCAGGTGTAGTCAGGCATTGGAGCAGGCTGTTTGGGGCAGTGCTGGAGTCGCCATTCCTGGAAATGTACACATGCTGTGTAGACGAGGCCCTCAGTGCCATGGGTCAGTGGTGGCCTTGGCAGTGCTGGGGAACATTTGGCCTTGATGATCTGAAAGGTCTTTTCCAACCTGGTTGACTCTATGACTGCCTGCAGCAGCCCTGCTGTGCCCAGTGGCCATTGACACAATGGCACCAACATCACAAAGCCTCGCTGGTCGCTGTGGAGATGCCCGTCACCAGTTGGGACTCGGTGGAATCAGTCACGGGCATGGGCATCTCCATGGCAACTGCCAGGGCTTTGTGGTGTAGGGAGGGTTCCGCATGGCCAGAGGCCATTGTGATGGGGGGTGACACGTTGGTGACCGTGGGGTACATAAGGAGCGAGAGCCCTGGAGTACCTCAGTCCAGAGGAGCGGCCTCCCTCAGGAGGCAGCAATCCCCTGGAAGCCCACGGCAGTTCAGCGTCCAGGACGTGGAAGATGCCCGTGGGTAAAGAGGCAAACGCCCGTTCCCAGCCCGCTGAGGGCAGGCCAAGCAAGCAGAGAAGGCACCAGGTGAGGACCAGGGCAGGAGGGAGAGGCCGGTGGTGGGACGGGGCTGCTCGGAGTTGCCTCGGTGACAGGGCCAGGCTTGCCCACAGTGCACGGGCCCCTGTGCCAAGGCAGCCACCTCCATCACACACCTTTTCCTCCTCCTCCTGCCTGCAGGTGGCTCACAGGCAGCCTGAGGAAGCGCCGCAGGGCAGCCCGAGCCAGGCGTCGTCCCACCATGGGATCACGCTGCCACGGGTGCCCTACCTGGAGAGGTTTCAGCCTGTCGCCATCCAGCAGACACAGGTAGGGAGCCGCAGGGAGATGGGGCCAAACGTCTTCCAGACCCCGGGAGATGCTGACGGGCGGGCAGGAGGTGCAGGAGGGAGCAAGCTGAGCCCCGCATGCTGTGCCCCACAGCCTGCCCGGGCATGCCGGGGGTGCTCTGGGCAGTGGGCGTGGGCTGCGGGCGGCCAGCCCTCTCCCCAGCCGGCTCTGAGCCCTGCCCTGGGGCTGGCAGGGGAGCACAGCTGCCTGAGCTCAGCCAGCTGGGATGTGGGCACAAGGGACACTGTCACACAGCCTCTCTGCTCCGCTTCTTTTGCAGATGGGCAGCCTGGGGCACCGAGTGGTGCTGCCCAGCCCCAGCGGGTTGAGACAGGAGCAGATGCTCCGTCTGCCACCATTGATCACAATGGCACCGCGGCCGCCCCCTCGCTCAGAGAGAGCAGTCGGCAGCTGCCGCAGGCTGCCATCTGTAACACCAGCAGCCTCTGCAGCTTCTGGCAGTGTGAGGAACTCGGCTGTTGGCAGCACAAGCAGCAACCAACAGCAGCTTCTCAAAACTGCTGCCCAGCTCCACCGTGTGCCCAGTTACGGCAGCAGAGGTGCACGGCCAGAGACCTGTCAGCCTGCCCTGCACAGGTCCAAAGCCTCTGCTCCCACAGCTGAGAGCTCAGGCAGCATGAGCACAGTGCTGCAGAGGTGCAGCACCGGGAGCCAGCGACGTCACCAGCAGCCAGTGGCATGGCAGAAGCCAGCACAAAGCAGGGCTGCAGGGACACAAGCAAGAACAGACACTGTCCGTGCAGCCAGCAGCAGCAAGGGCCCAGCCACTCAACCCATACTCAGAAGCACTAGGCGAGCAGCAGAGCACCTGACAGCAATTCCAGCGGAACGTATCACTAGGTGCATCAACACCAAGTTCCTCAGTGTGCACTACAGGCCTGTTGCACAGTGCTTGCCCTCTCCGCACAGCAAGATCAAGCCTTCGGAGCAGCCGAAGAGGATCTGCCTGGTCAGAGCTCCTGAGAAAGAGGAGCACCAGGCACGTCTCACTCCCATGCCACCGGCGTGGGCTTCTAATAACGCTGTCCAGAAGGAAGCAGCACCACAGAGACAGAGACATGGGCCTGCCCTGCAGAACATCAAAGTCCCGGATGCACTTGTGCAGGTCACAACAACATTCGAAAAGGTGAAGCCGCTGCACCTGCCTGTGGCTATGGTCCAGAGAACCAACAAGAAGCAGGTGGAACAGCAAGAGATAAGCCAGAAACTGCATGTGGAGATGGCAGAGTTGTCACATGCAGCATTTAAGGACAATGAGTTTCCTGTGGCTGCAGAGACTTGGGGAGAGGCAGCTGGAGACCTGCAGAGTGTGTCTCCTGTCCTGGCCGGTGCCACACACACCGAGCTGGCAGTGCCTCGCCTGGCCGGAGCTGCTGAGGGAGAGCAGCACCGTGCACCTCTCACTTCGGTGGAACAAGAGCAGAGGGAGGCACCGGCACCACCTTCCCATGGCTTTGATAAGGAGGAGGCAGAAGAAGAGGAGCGGAGAAAGTGGTTGGCCCTGCTCAGCCCCACTGCCTTGGAGTTAGTTATGCAGGAAACAGACAGGTGCTCTGTGATGGACGTTGTGCACAAGGCTGTGGCTGCCATCCGGGCAAGAGCTGAGCAGGAAAAGGAGCAGGAGGATGTGGCCCAAAGCCACGTGGATGTGTCAGTGGCACCAGTGACGCCAGTAACACTTGAGGACATGGAGAGCCCTATGGCTGTAGAGCGTCAGGCAGAGCCCAGCTCAGCCCCTTTCACCAAAGCTGCAGATGAGGCTGGAGAAGTCATGGTTTCTCCCGTGCCTGGAGATTATCAACAGGAGGCCGGCAGAGCTGTTGTCTCCCCAGCACAACATGAGGAGGAAGTTCTGGCTGCAGTGACGATGATCCCTGGGGCAGAGTCTGGGATATCTTACCTTGCACCTGGAGCAGATGATGAAGGAGAAGCAGCAGCTTCACCTTTGAGTCAGGGCTCGCAGCCCCAGGTGAGTGACACCCCTGTGACCGGCATTGGGGATCCCAAGGTGCTGGAGGCAACCCCAGATCCCAAAGTGCATGTGTCAGGGGCATTGCTCGTGTTCCCTGTGCCTTCCAGCTGACATTCCCTCCTTCCCCTGCCTGTGTTCTTGCTCTCCCATCCGGCACCCCTCCTCTGGAGGAAAGGCACTGAAGGAGAGCAGCCCGTGAGGGACCTCCCCAGTGAGCAGCCACCAGCAGCAACCCCAGAGCCCAGGTGACGGCCAATGCACCACCCAGGCCTGGCGCTGGACACAGGTCTGCAGGGGAGAAAGCAGCCCACGGCACAGCACCCACACAGCTACCTGCAGCCCTGAGAGAGACACATCTAGGGAGAGCTGTCATCCCCTGATGTTCTGCTGTATGTTTACAGGAGGAGCCAGCGGCCTTCCCTGAGGAGAACGATGAGGAGGCCAAGCAGGAATTGGAATGTGTTAGTGACAAAGAGCTGTCCCAAGGGGAAGCCCTCACCATGTACAACATCTGCGTCAGCCCTTTGGTGCCAGAGCTCTTCCAGGACGCCCAAGCAGACATCCATCTGGAATGCAGCATCCGCAGCAATGTGGGCACAAATGCGACATCAGAGGCAGCTGGAGACCTGCAGAGTGTGTCTCCTGTCCTGGCCAGTGCCACAGACACCGAGCTGGCAGCTCCTCCTCTGGCTGGAGCTGCTGAGGAAGAGCAGCACCGTGCACCTCCCACTTCTGTGGAACAAGAGCAGGAGGAGGCACCGGCACCACCTTCCCATGGCTTTGACAAGGAGGAGGTAGAAGAAGAGGAGCGGAGAAAGTGGTTGACCCTGCTCAGCCCCACTGCCTTGGAGTTGGTTATGCAGGAAACAGCCAGGTGCTTTGCGATGGACATTGTGCATAAGGCTGTGGCTGCCATCCGGGCAAGAGCTGAGCAGGAAAAGGAGCAGGAGGATGTGGCCCAAAGCCACGTGGATGTGTCAATGGCACCAGTGATGCCAGTAACACTGGAGGACATCAAGACTCCTATGGCTGTAGAGCCTCAGGCAGAGCCCAGCTCAGCCCCTTTCGGCCCTGCAGCAGATGAGGCTGGAGAAGACATTGTGTCGCCCATGTCTGCCAACCAGAAAGTAACCAGGAGAGCCATTATACCTCTGAGAGAAGACAAGCAGGAAGATGCAGCTGCATTGACAGAGATCCCTGGGGCAGACGGTCAGAAACCCCACCTTGCCGCAGGGGCAGATGTACAGACAACATCTGTAGCACAAGAGCAGGAGGAGGCACTGGCACCACCTTCCCATGGCTTTGACAAGGAGGAGGTAGAAGAAGAGGAGCGGAGAAAGTGGTTGGCCCTGCTCAGCCCCACTGCCTTGGAGTTGGTTATGCAGGAAACAGCCAGGTGCTTTGTGATGGACGTTGTGCATAAGGCTGTGGCTACCATCCGGGCAAGAGCTGAGCAGGAAAAGGAGCAGGAGGATGTGGCCCAAAGTGAAACAGAGGCACGGAGAAAGTCATCTGCCCTGCTCAGCCCTAAAGCCAGTAAGATGATACAACCAAAAAGAGACAGGAACTTCGTGAGAGGCGTCCTGCACAAGCCTTTGTCTGTTGTCTGCGAAATGGACGAGCAGCCAACACCAGCACAGGCCCAGAGTGAGGCACCAACACAGGCCAGGAGCCTGGGCACAGATAGACAGGGACCAGGACAGGCCTTTACACAAGGACTAGTACCACCACATGCCCAGAGACAGGCCCCACGAAGGGTCTCAGTTGTCGACAGAGCTCTGCAGGTTGTATTCAGGCGCAGAGTGAGGAAAGCACCTGAAGAGCATCAAGGAGAGGCCAGCAGAACCTTTGCCTCCCCGCGATTCTACAGGGATGAACAGGCAGTGCCTGCAGCAGCTCAGGACACCGAGGAGGAGCAAACTACATCATTTATTCCAGTGGCACCCAGGCCGCGCTGGTGGCACCGGTTGCGCCAGTCTGAGAATGCCAGGGCCTCCCCTACCTGGGAGACAATTGAAAGCCAACAGGGGAAAACCCCCAAGAAAATGCAAAAGTGGCAGCTGCAATGACGACGTAACCTGCCACCCGTTGATGCCCATTCCACCAGCTATACTTGGGGAACCGCCAACCCAAAAGAAGGATTGCATGACACCAGAGATAAACACGTCCGAGAGCAACAACTATCCTTCTTCAGAAGGGCACTGAAGCCTCTGTGCAGGGCTTTCCACAGATCCTGCATCAGCCCGCAAGCGGAGGGATAATGCCCCACTGTCAGCTCCAGGCCCGAGGGAGCTGCGCTGAGAACGTCGTGCTGCAGCCTGCGCTCGCTGTGGACACTTCTCGGGCCAATAAACCAGATCCCTATCTCCCCAGTTCTTGCCTCTGTCTGCTCCAGCTTTTCCCTTGTGTCAGTAGCAGAGAAAGCTGCGGAGCGACCTCTTTCCTTGCAGCACTTCCCAGCTGCTGAGCTTGCAGTCCTGCTGGCTCTTGGCAGCACATGTTGGCCAAGTAGGAAAAGCTCATCCCGATGGGATGAAACAGTGTGTGATGCAGTGGCTCCCACGTCAGCTGGCTTTTGAAGCCCAGTGCCTGCTGCAGCCCGGTGACTGGAATGACAGGGGTGTAGAAGGGTTGGGAGGAATAAGGAGCAAGGCTTAGAATTGCTAAGGCCAGAGATAAGGGACGAGAGATTGTGATTCTCCTGCTCCTCCTGCACACGCAAGCTCTGGAGCAATGCAGGGAGAAGCTGGCGATGTTTCCAGAAGCAGAACTGTAAATGGACAGCAGATGGGTGACTCCACGCAATCCCCCCATCCCCATCCTACAGCTTCTGACCAACCGAGCAGGGGGGCTCTTGCAGCTGCCCTGAGCCATGGCCTCGTGTCCCCAGGGCTGCAGCAGAGGAACGACAGGGAGGTGGCCCTGAGGCTGCAGAGGTACTTGTGCAGGAATGTGCACACTGCTCTTGGCTTGTGTTTGGGGTTAGAAAATCACCGTGCACTCCTGGCCACCCTGTGAGCAGCTGGCACACAAAGCTCCACAGTGCAACTCAGCCCACACGTCATTCTCATACCCATGGCAGCAGCGGTGCTTTCCAGGTTAGGAACATGGGGCAAGCAGCAGAGCACCTGCCAGCAATGCCGGCAGCGAGCATCAATTCCTGCATCAACAGCAAGTTCCTCAGTGTGCACTACAGGCCTCTTGCAGGCTGACTCCTTGTCCTGGGTTCAGCAGTAGCAGTCATTTTTTCTCCTTCTTGGTAGCTGGTGCAGTGCTGTGTTTTGACTTTCGGGCTGAGAACGGTTGCTGATAGCAAGTATGTTTTGAGTTACTGCTCAAATGTTTGGTTTGTCCAAGGCCTTTCCTGAGCTCATGCTCTGCCAGGGAGGAGGGGAAGCCGGGAGGAAGGAGAGACAGGACACCTGACCCAGGCTAGCCAAAGGGGTATTCCATACCATAGCACATCATACCCAGGATGAAACTGGGAGTTACCTGGCAGGGCTGGAGCTCTGGGGAGATGGAGGAGGTATCGGTTGGTGCTCGGTCGGGCAGGGTGGGATGAGTTATGGGTTGGTGGCTGGTGAGGTGTTGTATTCTCTTCACTTGTTATTGGCTTTATCATTATTGTTTGTAGTAGCAGTAGTGATTTGTGTTATACCTTAGTTGTTAAACCGTTCTTACCTCAACCCATGGGGGCTACCTTCTTTGGATTCTCCTTTCTAACACTCCAGGAGTTGGGGGAGCAAGGGAGGGAGTGAGTTAACAAGCTGCGTGGCTGGTTTTAAACCACGACACTCCTGTGACACCAGCAGCTCTGCATGGAGGAACCTTTGAGCTGCTCCCAGCCCATCACCCCTTTGCTCCATCACCTGCTCTCCATCAGAGCTGGCTTTTTAATTCGTGTTGTGCATTTTCTGCAGTGGGATGTGCTGGGGGAAGTGATGGTCCTGTCCCAGTTCCTCCTATTGCAAAAGTAGGCATCAGCTCGTGCTGTGGTTTTTGGGAGAGGGGAACCTTGCCCGGAGAGGAAGCATTCCACTTCCCAAAGAAGCCACACTCTGGTTTCCACTAACACTTTCCAGAGTGGCAGGAAGAAACCTGCCTCCAGGGTGCAGCAGATGCAGAGCATGAGCAGACCCACTCTGAAAAATGCTCCTTATTGGGTGGGTTGGTTGGAGCTCTCCAAAGGGCTCTGGAGGTTTCTGGGAAGTGAGTCTCGAAAACTTCTCGGGTTGTGCTCACTCTCTGTGACCACAACAAACTCAGGCTGAGAGTAAGGACAAGGGGTGTGATCCCCTAAGGATGGAAAACCACACTGTGGCTAGTTGGAAATCAGAGCTCTCAGTTGTCTTGTGCAGCCAGGTCACAGGTAACTTCTCCTGGAGATAAGCTGGCCAAGGTAGCTCCTGGAATTTGGAGTAGAGCACAAGCCCAGACCTTCCCAGCACTGCCAGTGCCAGCACTGCAGTGCTGGGAAGTCACCAATGGGGTCTGAGTGAATGGATCTGCACCCAGGCAATGCCTTGGATGGAGATGTCTCTTCTCCTTGCAGGTAGAGAGCTTGAAGAGCTGTCACCTTGCTGCCTTCTGCTGATGGTGGGTGCTGCCTGCAGGGCGCCGGACGACCAATGCTGTCCAGCCTCTTCTGGGCTCACCTCTGAATTGCTCAAAGTCTAAACCCCACAAATAGTTTTGTGTAAAACCCCAGACTGGGCTGTTCCTCTGCTGTCCTGTCCTGCTCCTCCCCTGGCACCGAGCACCTCCCTGGCAGGGCTGGATGTGGCTGATGTACTCCAGAGCTCCTGACCTCGCCTGCCTTCCTCCAGAAGCCATGTGGGCTGAGTGCTTGTGGGTGAGTTGATGGTTCTGGAAGGAAGCAGCATCCCCACTGGTCGCACACCTGGTCCCAGGAGTGCCAGTGTGTGCCCTCTCAGTAAGTTTGCACACAACACCAAGTTGAGTGGGAGTGTTGATGTGCCGTAGGGCAGGCAGCTCTGCAGAGGGATATGGACAGGCTGGACCAATGGGCCGTGGCCAGTGGTATGAGGTTCAACAAGGCAAAATCCTGGGTCCTGAAT
This sequence comes from Melopsittacus undulatus, assembly GCF_012275295.1. NCBI lineage: Eukaryota > Metazoa > Chordata > Aves > Psittaciformes > Psittaculidae > Melopsittacus > Melopsittacus undulatus. The sequence goes on along the minus strand of NW_022994134.1, from coordinate 36,881 downwards.
TTGGTTGGGAGCATCCTGGCCTGTATCAGCACCGGTGTGGCCAGCAGGACTAGAGCAATGATTGCCCCCCTGGACTGGGCCGCCCCTCCAGCCCTGTGTCTGGAGAAGAGAAGGCTCAAAAGGGACCTTATTGCTCTCTACAGCTACCTGAGAGGAGGCTGGAGCCAGGAGGTGCCTGGTCTCCTCTCCCAAGGAGCAAGGACTAAACCAAGAAGAAATGGCCCCAAGCTGCACAAGGGGAGGTTTTGACTGGAGATTAGGAGATCACTTCAGGTGTAGTCAGGCATTGGAGCAGGCTGTTTGGGGCAGTGCTGGAGTCGCCATTCCTGGAAATGTACACATGCTGTGTAGACGAGGCCCTCAGTGCCATGGGTCAGTGGTGGCCTTGGCAGTGCTGGGGAACATTTGGCCTTGATGATCTGAAAGGTCTTTTCCAACCTGGTTGACTCTATGACTGCCTGCAGCAGCCCTGCTGTGCCCAGTGGCCATTGACACAATGGCACCAACATCACAAAGCCTCGCTGGTCGCTGTGGAGATGCCCGTCACCAGTTGGGACTCGGTGGAATCAGTCACGGGCATGGGCATCTCCATGGCAACTGCCAGGGCTTTGTGGTGTAGGGAGGGTTCCGCATGGCCAGAGGCCATTGTGATGGGGGGTGACACGTTGGTGACCGTGGGGTACATAAGGAGCGAGAGCCCTGGAGTACCTCAGTCCAGAGGAGCGGCCTCCCTCAGGAGGCAGCAATCCCCTGGAAGCCCACGGCAGTTCAGCGTCCAGGACGTGGAAGATGCCCGTGGGTAAAGAGGCAAACGCCCGTTCCCAGCCCGCTGAGGGCAGGCCAAGCAAGCAGAGAAGGCGCCAGGTGAGGACCAGGGCAGGAGGGAGAGGCCGGTGGTGGGCCGGGGCTGCTCGGAGCTGCCTCGGTGACAGGGCCAGGCTTGCCCACAGTGCACGGGCCCCTGTGCCAAGGCAGCCACCTCCATCACACACCTTTTCCTCCTCCTCCTGCCTGCAGGTGGCTCACAGGCAGCCTGAGGAAGCGCCGCAGGGCAGCCCGAGCCAGGCGTCGTCCCACCATGGGATCACGCTGCCACGGGTGCCCTACCTGGAGAGGTTTCAGCCTGTCGCCATCCAGCAGGCACAGGTAGGGAGCCGCAGGGAGATGGGGCCAAACGTCTTCCAGACCCCGGGAGATGCTGACGGGCGGGCAGGAGGTGCAGGAGGGAGCAAGCTGAGCCCCGCATGCTGTGCCCCACAGCCTGCCCGGGCATGCCGGGGGTGCTCTGGGCAGTGGGCGTGGGCTGCGGGCGGCCAGCCCTCTCCCCAGCCGGCTCTGAGCCCTGCCCTGGGGCTGGCAGGGGAGCACAGCTGCCTGAGCTCAGCCAGCTGGGATGTGGGCACAAGGGACACTGTCACACAGCCTCTCTGCTCCGCTTCTTTTGCAGATGGGCAGCCTGGGGCACCGAGTGGTGCTGCCCAGCCCCAGCGGGTTGAGACAGGAGCAGATGCTCCATCTGCCACCATTGATCACAATGGCACCGCGGCCGCCCCCTCGCTCAGAGAGAGCAGTCGGCAGCTGCCGCAGGCTGCCATCTGTAACACCAGCAGCCTCTGCAGCTTCTGGCAGTGTGAGGAACTCGGCTGTTGGCAGCACAAGCAGCAACCAACAGCAGCTTCTCAAAACTGCTGCCCAGCTCCACCGTGTGCCCAGTTACGGCAGCAGAGGTGCACGGCCAGAGACCTGTCAGCCTGCCCTGCACAGGTCCAAAGCCTCTGCTCCCACAGCTGAGAGCTCAGGCAGCATGAGCACAGTGCTGCAGAGGTGCAGCACCGGGAGCCAGCGACGTCACCAGCAGCCAGTGGCATGGCAGAAGCCAGCACAAAGCAGGGCTGCAGGGACACAAGCAAGAACAGACACTGTCCGTGCAGCCAGCAGCAGCAAGGGCCCAGCCACTCAACCCATACTCAGAAGCACTAGGCGAGCAGCAGAGCACCTGACAGCAATTCCAGCGGAACGTATCACTAGGTGCATCAACACCAAGTTCCTCAGTGTGCACTACAGGCCTGTTGCACAGTGCTTGCCCTCTCCGCACAGCAAGATCAAGCCTTCGGAGCAGCCGAAGAGGATCTGCCTGGTCAGAGCTCCTGAGAAAGAGGAGCACCAGGCACGTCTCACTCCCATGCCACCGGCGTGGGCTTCTAATAACGCTGTCCAGAAGGAAGCAGCACCACAGAGACAGAGACATGGGCCTGCCCTGCAGAACATCAAAGTCCCGGATGCACTTGTGCAGGTCACAACAACATTCGAAAAGATGAAGCCGCTGCACCTGCCTGTGGCTATGGTCCAGAGAACCAACAAGAAGCAGGTGGAACAGCAAGAGATAAGCCAGAAACTGCATGTGGAGATGGCAGAGTTGTCACATGCAGCATTTAAGGACAATGAGTTTCCTGTGGCTGCAGAGACTTGGGGAGAGGCAGCTGGAGACCTGCAGAGTGTGTCTCCTGTCCTGGCCGGTGCCACACACACCGAGCTGGCAGTGCCTCGCCTGGCCGGAGCTGCTGAGGGAGAGCAGCACCGTGCACCTCTCACTTCGGTGGAACAAGAGCAGAGGGAGGCACCGGCACCACCTTCCCATGGCTTTGATAAGGAGGAGGCAGAAGAAGAGGAGCGGAGGAAAGTGGTTGGCCCTGCTCAGCCCCACTGCCTTGGAGTTAGTTATGCAGGAAACAGACAGGTGCTCTGTGATGGACGTTGTGCACAAGGCTGTGGCTGCCATCCGGGCAAGAGCTGAGCAGGAAAAGGAGCAGGAGGATGTGGCCCAAAGCCACGTGGATGTGTCAGTGGCACCAGTGACGCCAGTAACACTTGAGGACATGGAGAGCCCTATGGCTGTAGAGCGTCAGGCAGAGCCCAGCTCAGCCCCTTTCACCAAAGCTGCAGATGAGGCTGGAGAAGTCATGGTTTCTCCCGTGCCTGGAGATTATCAACAGGAGGCCGGCAGAGCTGTTGTCTCCCCAGCACAACATGAGGAGGAAGTTCTGGCTGCAGTGACGATGATCCCTGGGGCAGAGTCTGGGATATCTTACCTTGCACCTGGAGCAGATGATGAAGGAGAAGCAGCAGCTTCACCTTTGAGTCAGGGCTCGCAGCCCCAGGTGAGTGACACCCCTGTGACCGGCATTGGGGATCCCAAGGTGCTGGAGGCAACCCCAGATCCCAAAGTGCATGTGTCAGGGGCATTGCTCGTGTTCCCTGTGCCTTCCAGCTGACATTCCCTCCTTCCCCTGCCTGTGTTCTTGCTCTCCCATCCGGCACCCCTCCTCTGGAGGAAAGGCACTGAAGGAGAGCAGCCCGTGAGGGACCTCCCCAGTGAGCAGCCACCAGCAGCAACCCCAGAGCCCAGGTGACGGCCAATGCACCACCCAGGCCTGGCGCTGGACACAGGTCTGCAGGGGAGAAAGCAGCCCACGGCACAGCACCCACACAGCTACCTGCAGCCCTGAGAGAGACACATCTAGGGAGAGCTGTCATCCCCTGATGTTCTGCTGTATGTTTACAGGAGGAGCCAGCGGCCTTCCCTGAGGAGAACGATGAGGAGGCCAAGCAGGAATTGGAATGTGTTAGTGACAAAGAGCTGTCCCAAGGGGAAGCCCTCACCATGTACAACATCTGCGTCAGCCCTTTGGTGCCAGAGCTCTTCCAGGACGCCCAAGCAGACATCCATCTGGAATGCAGCATCCGCAGCAATGTGGGCACAAATGCGACATCAGAGGCAGCTGGAGACCTGCAGAGTGTGTCTCCTGTCCTGGCCAGTGCCACAGACACCGAGCTGGCAGCTCCTCCTCTGGCTGGAGCTGCTGAGGAAGAGCAGCACCGTGCACCTCCCACTTCTGTGGAACAAGAGCAGGAGGAGGCACCGGCACCACCTTCCCATGGCTTTGACAAGGAGGAGGTAGAAGAAGAGGAGCGGAGAAAGTGGTTGACCCTGCTCAGCCCCACTGCCTTGGAGTTGGTTATGCAGGAAACAGCCAGGTGCTTTGCGATGGACATTGTGCATAAGGCTGTGGCTGCCATCCGGGCAAGAGCTGAGCAGGAAAAGGAGCAGGAGGATGTGGCCCAAAGCCACGTGGATGTGTCAATGGCACCAGTGATGCCAGTAACACTGGAGGACATCAAGACTCCTATGGCTGTAGAGCCTCAGGCAGAGCGCAGCTCAGCCCCTTTCGGCCCTGCAGCAGATGAGGCTGGAGAAGACATTGTGTCGCCCATGTCTGCCAACCAGAAAGTAACCAGGAGAGCCATTATACCTCTGAGAGAAGACAAGCAGGAAGATGCAGCTGCATTGACAGAGATCCCTGGGGCAGACGGTCAGAAACCCCACCTTGCCGCAGGGGCAGATGTACAGACAACATCTGTAGCACAAGAGCAGGAGGAGGCACTGGCACCACCTTCCCATGGCTTTGACAAGGAGGAGGTAGAAGAAGAGGAGCGGAGAAAGTGGTTGGCCCTGCTCAGCCCCACTGCCTTGGAGTTGGTTATGCAGGAAACAGCCAGGTGCTTTGTGATGGACGTTGTGCATAAGGCTGTGGCTACCATCCGGGCAAGAGCTGAGCAGGAAAAGGAGCAGGAGGATGTGGCCCAAAGTGAAACAGAGGCACGGAGAAAGTCATCTGCCCTGCTCAGCCCTAAAGCCAGTAAGATGATACAACCAAAAAGAGACAGGAACTTCGTGAGAGGCGTCCTGCACAAGCCTTTGTCTGTTGTCTGCGAAATGGACGAGCAGCCAACACCAGCACAGGCCCAGAGTGAGGCACCAACACAGGCCAGGAGCCTGGGCACAGATAGACAGGGACCAGGACAGGCCTTTACACAAGGACTAGTACCACCACATGCCCAGAGACAGGCCCCACGAAGGGTCTCAGTTGTCGACAGAGCTCTGCAGGTTGTATTCAGGCGCAAAGTGAGGAAAGCACCTGAAGAGCATCAAGGAGAGGCCAGCAGAACCTTTGCCTCCCCGCGATTCTACAGGGATGAACAGGCAGTGCCTGCAGCAGCTCAGGACACCGAGGAGGAGCCAACTACATCATTTATTCCAGTGGCACGCCGGCCGCGCTGGTGGCACCGGTTGCGCCAGTCTGAGAATGCCAGGGCCTCCCCTACCTGGGAGACAATTGAAAGCCAACAGGGGAAAACCCCCAAGAAAATGCAAAAGTGGCAGCTGCAATGACGACGTAACCTGCCACCCGTTGATGCCCATTCCACCAGCTATACTTGGGGAACCGCCAACCCAAAAGAAGGATTGCATGACACCAGAGATAAACACGTCCGAGAGCAACAACTATCCTTCTTCAGAAGGGCACTGAAGCCTCTGTGCAGGGCTTTCCACAGATCCTGCATCAGCCCGCAAGCGGAGGGATAATGCCCCACTGTCAGCTCCAGGCCCGAGGGAGCTGCGCTGAGAACGTCGTGCTGCAGCCTGCGCTCGCTGTGGACACTTCTCGGGCCAATAAACCAGATCCCTATCTCCCCAGTTCTTGCCTCTGTCTGCTCCAGCTTTTCCCTTGTGTCAGTAGCAGAGAAAGCTGCGGAGCGACCTCTTTCCTTGCAGCACTTCCCAGCTGCTGAGCTTGCAGTCCTGCTGGCTCTTGGCAGCACATGTTGGCCAAGTAGGAAAAGCTCATCCCGATGGGATGAAACAGTGTGTGATGCAGTGGCTCCCACGTCAGCTGGCTTTTGAAGCCCAGTGCCTGCTGCAGCCCGGTGACTGGAATGACAGGGGTGTAGAAGGGTTGGGAGGAATAAGGAGCAAGGCTTAGAATTGCTAAGGCCAGAGATAAGGGACGAGAGATTGTGATTCTCCTGCTCCTCCTGCACACGCAAGCTCTGGAGCAATGCAGGGAGAAGCTGGCGATGTTTCCAGAAGCAGAACTGTAAATGGACAGCAGATGGGTGACTCCACGCAATCCCCCCATCCCCATCCTACAGCTTCTGACCAACCGAGCAGGGGGGCTCTTGCAGCTGCCCTGAGCCATGGCCTCGTGTCCCCAGGGCTGCAGCAGAGGAACGACAGGGAGGTGGCCCTGAGGCTGCAGAGGTACTTGTGCAGGAATGTGCACACTGCTCTTGGCTTGTGTTTGGGGTTAGAAAATCACCGTGCACTCCTGGCCACCCTGTGAGCAGCTGGCACACAAAGCTCCACAGTGCAACTCAGCCCACACGTCATTCTCATACCCATGGCAGCAGCGGTGCTTTCCAGGTTAGGAACATGGGGCAAGCAGCAGAGCACCTGCCAGCAATGCCGGCAGCGAGCATCAATTCCTGCATCAACAGCAAGTTCCTCAGTGTGCACTACAGGCCTCTTGCAGGCTGACTCCTTGTCCTGGGTTCAGCAGTAGCAGTCATTTTTTCTCCTTCTTGGTAGCTGGTGCAGTGCTGTGTTTTGACTTTCGGGCTGAGAACGGTTGCTGATAGCAAGTATGTTTTGAGTTACTGCTCAAATGTTTGGTTTGTCCAAGGCCTTTCCTGAGCTCATGCTCTGCCAGGGAGGAGGGGAAGCCGGGAGGAAGGAGAGACAGGACACCTGACCCAGGCTAGCCAAAGGGGTATTCCATACCATAGCACGTCATACCCAGGATGAAACTGGGAGTTACCTGGCAGGGCTGGAGCTCTGGGGGGATGGAGGAGGTATCGGTTGGTGCTCGGTCGGGCAGGGTGGGATGAGTTATGGGTTGGTGGCTGGTGAGGTGTTGTATTCTCTTCACTTGTTATTGGCTTTATCATTATTGTTTGTAGTAGCAGTAGTGATTTGTGTTATACCTTAGTTGTTAAACCGTTCTTACCTCAACCCATGGGGGCTACCTTCTTTGGATTCTCCTTTCTAACACTCCAGGAGTTGGGGGAGCAAGGGAGGGAGTGAGTTAACAAGCTGCGTGGCTGGTTTTAAACCACGACACTCCTGTGACACCAGCAGCTCTGCATGGAGGAACCTTTGAGCTGCTCCCAGCCCATCACCCCTTTGCTCCATCACCTGCTCTCCATCAGAGCTGGCTTTTTAATTCGTGTTGTGCATTTTCTGCAGTGGGATGTGCTGGGGGAAGTGATGGTCCTGTCCCAGTTCCTCCTATTGCAAAAGTAGGCATCAGCTCGTGCTGTGGTTTTTGGGAGAGGGGAACCTTGCCCGGAGAGGAAGCATTCCACTTCCAAAGAAGCCACACTCTGGTTTCCACTAACACTTTCCAGAGTGGCAGGAAGAAACCTGCCTCCAGGGTGCAGCAGATGCAGAGCATGAGCAGACCCACTCTGAAAAATGCTCCTTATTGGGTGGGTTGGTTGGAGCTCTCCAAAGGGCTCTGGAGGTTTCTGGGAAGTGAGTCTCGAAAACTTCTCGGGTTGTGCTCACTCTCTGTGACCACAACAAACTCAGGCTGAGAGTAAGGACAAGGGTGTGATCCCCTAAGGATGGAAAACCACACTGTGGCTAGTTGGAAATCAGAGCTCTCAGTTGTCTTGTGCAGCCAGGTCACAGGTAACTTCTCCTGGAGATAAGCTGGCCAAGGTAGCTCCTGGAATTTGGAGTAGAGCACAAGCCCAGACCTTCCCAGCACTGCCAGTGCCAGCACTGCAGTGCTGGGAAGTCACCAATGGGGTCTGAGTGAATGGATCTGCACCCAGGCAATGCCTTGGATGGAGATGTCTCTTCTCCTTGCAGGTAGAGAGCTTGAAGAGCTGTCACCTTGCTGCCTTCTGCTGATGGTGGGTGCTGCCTGCAGGGCGCCGGACGACCAATGCTGTCCAGCCTCTTCTGGGCTCACCTCTGAATTGCTCAAAGTCTAAACCCCACAAATAGTTTTGTGTAAAACCCCAGACTGGGCTGTTCCTCTGCTGTCCTGTCCTGCTCCTCCCCTGGCACCGAGCACCTCCCTGGCAGGGCTGGATGTGGCTGATGTACTCCAGAGCTCCTGACCTCGCCTGCCTTCCTCCAGAAGCCATGTGGGCTGAGTGCTTGTGGGTGAGTTGATGGTTCTGGAAGGAAGCAGCATCCCCACTGGTCGCACACCCTGGTCCCAGGAGTGCCAGTGTGTGCCCTCTCAGTAAGTTTGCACACAACACCAAGTTGAGTGGGAGTGTTGATGTGCCATAGGGCAGGCAGCTCTGCAGAGGGATATGGACAGGCTGGACCAATGGGCCGTGGCCAGTGGTATGAGGTTCAACAAGGCAAAATCCTGGGTCCTGAATTTGGTTGGGAGCATCCTGGCCTGTATCAGCACCGGTGTGGCCAGCAGGACTAGAGCAATGATTGCCCCCCCTGGACTGGGCCGCCCCTCCAGCCCTGTGTCTGGAGAAGAGAAGGCTCAAAAGGGACCTTATTGCTCTCTACAGCTACCTGAGAGGAGGCTGGAGCCAGGAGGTGCCTGGTCTCCTCTCCCAAGGAGCAAGGACTAAACCAAGAAGAAATGGCCCCAAGCTGCACAAGGGGAGGTTTTGACTGGAGATTAGGAGATCACTTCAGGTGTAGTCAGGCATTGGAGCAGGCTGTTTTGGGGCAGTGCTGGAGTCGCCATTCCTGGAAATGTACACATGCTGTGTAGACGAGGCCCTCAGTGCCATGGGTCAGTGGTGGCCTTGGCAGTGCTGGGGAACATTTGGCCTTGATGATCTGAAAAGTCTTTTCCAACCTGGTTGACTCTATGACTGCCTGCAGCAGCCCTGCTGTGCCCAGTGGCCATTGACACAATGGCACCAACATCACAAAGCCTCGCTGGTCGCTGTGGAGATGCCCGTCACCAGTTGGGACTCGGTGGAATCAGTCACGGGCATGGGCATCTCCATGGCAACTGCCAGGGCTTTGTGGTGTAGGGAGGGTTCCGCATGGCCAGAGGCCATTGTGATGGGGGGTGACACGTTGGTGACCGTGGGGTACATAAGGAGCGAGAGCCCTGGAGTACCTCAGTCCAGAGGAGCGGCCTCCCTCAGGAGGCAGCAATCCCCTGGAAGCCCACGGCAGTTCAGCGTCCAGGACGTGGAAGATGCCCGTGGGTAAAGAGGCAAACGCCCGTTCCCAGCCCGCTGAGGGCAGGCCAAGCAAGCAGAGAAGGCGCCAGGTGAGGACCAGGGCAGGAGGGAGAGGCCGGTGGTGGGCCGGGGCTGCTCGGAGCTGCCTCGGTGACAGGGCCAGGCTTGCCCACAGTGCACGGGCCCCTGTGCCAAGGCAGCCACCTCCATCACACACCTTTTCCTCCTCCTCCTGCCTTGCAGGTGGCTCACAGGCAGCCTGAGGAAGCGCCGCAGGGCAGCCCGAGCCAGGCGTCGTCCCACCATGGGATCACGCTGCCACGGGTGCCCTACATGGAGAGGTTTCAGCCTGTCGCCATCCAGCAGGCACAGGTAGGGAGCCGCAGGGAGATGGGGCCAAACGTCTTCCAGACCCCGGGAGATGCTGACGGGCGGGCAGGAGGTGCAGGAGGGAGCAAGCTGAGCCCCGCATGCTGTGCCCCACAGCCTGCCCGGGCATGCCGGGGGTGCTCTGGGCAGTGGGGCGTGGGCTGCGGGCGGCCAGCCCTCTCCCCAGCCGGCTCTGAGCCCTGCCCTGGGGCTGGCAGGGGAGCACAGCTGCCTGAGCTCAGCCAGCTGGGATGTGGGCACAAGGGACACTGTCACACAGCCTCTCTGCTCCGCTTCTTTTGCAGATGGGCAGCCTGGGGCACCGAGTGGTGCTGCCCAGCCCCAGCGGGTTGAGACAGGAGCAGATGCTCCATCTGCCACCATTGATCACAATGGCACCGCGGCCCGCCCCCTCGCTCAGAGAGAGCAGTCGGCAGCTGCCGCAGGCTGCCATCTGTAACACCAGCAGCCTCTGCAGCTTCTGGCAGTGTGAGGAACTCGGCTGTTGGCAGCACAAGCAGCAACCAACAGGCAGCTTCTCAAAACTGCTGCCCAGCTCCACCGTGTGCCCAGTTACGGCAGCAGAGGTGCACGGCCAGAGACCTGTCAGCCTGCCCTGCACAGGTCCAAAGCCTCTGCTCCCACAGCTGAGAGCTCAGGCAGCATGAGCACAGTGCTGCAGAGGTGCAGCACCGGGAGCCAGCGACGTCACCAGCAGCCAGTGGCATGGCAGAAGCCAGCACAAAGCAGGGCTGCAGGGACACAAGCAAGAACAGACACTGTCCGTGCAGCCAGCAGCAGCAAGGGCCCAGCCACTCAACCCATACTCAGAAGCACTAGGCGAGCAGCAGAAGCACCTGACAGCAATTCCAGCGGAACGTATCACTAGGTGCATCAACACCAAGTTCCTCAGTGTGCACTACAGGCCTGTTGCACAGTGCTTGCCCTCTCCGCACAGCAAGATCAAGCCTTCGGAGCAGCCGAAGAGGATCTGCCTGGTCAGAGCTCCTGAGAAAGAGGAGCACCAGGCACGTCTCACTCCCATGCCACCGGCGTGGGCTTCTAATAACGCTGTCCAGAAGGAAGCAGCACCACAGAGGACAGAGACATGGGCCTGCCCTGCAGAACATCAAAGTCCCGGATGCACTTGTGCAGGTCACAACAACATTCGAAAAGATGAAGCCGCTGCACCTGCCTGTGGCTATGGTCCAGAGAACCAACAAGAAGCAGGTGGAAACAGCAAGAGATAAGCCAGAAACTGCATGTGGAGATGGGCAGAGTTGTCACATGCAGCATTTAAGGACAATGAGTTTCCTGTGGCTGCAGAGACTTGGGAGAGGCAGCTGGAGACCTGCAGAGTGTGTCTCCTGTCCTGGCCGGTGCCACACACACCGAGCTGGCAGTGCCTCGCCTGGCCGGAGCTGCTGAGGGAGAGCAGCACCGTGCACCTCTCACTTCGGTGGAACAAGAGCAGAGGGAGGCACCGGCACCACCTTCCCATGGCTTTGATAAGGAGGAGGCAGAAGAAGAGGAGCGGAGAAAGTGGTTGGCCCTGCTCAGCCCCACTGCCTTGGAGTTAGTTATGCAGGAAACAGACAGGTGCTCTGTGATGGACGTTGTGCACAAGGCTGTGGCTGCCATCCGGGCAAGAGCTGAGCAGGAAAAGGAGCAGGAGGATGTGGCCCAAAGCCACGTGGATGTGTCAGTGGCACCAGTGACGCCAGTAACACTTGAGGACATGGAGAGCCCTATGGCTGTAGAGCGTCAGGCAGAGCCCAGCTCAGCCCCTTTCACCAAAGCTGCAGATGAGGCTGGAGAAGTCATGGTTTTCTCCCGTGCCTGGAGATTATCAACAGGAGGCCGGCAGAGCTGTTGTCTCCCCAGCACAACATGAGGAGGAAGTTCTGGCTGCAGTGACGATGATCCCTGGGGCAGAGTCTGGGATATCTTTACCTTGCACCTGGAGCAGATGATGAAGGAGAAGCAGCAGCTTCACCTTTGAGTCAGGGCTCGCAGCCCCAGGTGAGTGACACCCCTGTGACCGGCATTGGGGATCCCAAGGTGCTGGAGGCAACCCCAGATCCCAAAGTGCATGTGTCAGGGGCATTGCTCGTGTTCCCTGTGCCTTCCAGCTGACATTCCCTCCTTCCCCTGCCTGTGTTCTTGCTCTCCCATCCGGCACCCCTCCTCTGGAGGAAAGGCACTGAAGGAGAGCAGCCCGTGAGGGACCTCCCCAGTGAGCAGCCACCAGCAGCAACCCCAGAGCCCAGGTGACGGCCAATGCACCACCCAGGCCTGGCGCTGGACACAGGTCTGCAGGGGAGAAAGCAGCCCACGGCACAGCACCCACACAGCTACCTGCAGCCCTGAGAGAGACACATCTAGGGAGAGCTGTCATCCCCTGATGTTCTGCTGTATGTTTACAGGAGGAGCCAGCGGCCTTCCCTGAGGAGAACGATGAGGAGGCCAAGCAGGAATTGGAATGTGTTAGTGACAAAGAGCTGTCCCAAGGGGAAGCCCTCACCATGTACAACATCTGCGTCAGCCCTTTGGTGCCAGAGCTCTTCCAGGACGCCCAAGCAGACATCCATCTGGAATGCAGCATCCGCAGCAATGTGGGCACAAATGCGACATCAGAGGCAGCTGGAGACCTGCAGAGTGTGTCTCCTGTCCTGGCCAGTGCCACAGACACCGAGCTGGCAGCTCCTCCTCTGGCTGGAGCTGCTGAGGAAGAGCAGCACCGTGCACCTCCCACTTCTGTGGAACAAGAGCAGGAGGAGGCACCGGCACCACCTTCCCATGGCTTTGACAAGGAGGAGGTAGAAGAAGAGGAGCGGAGAAAGTGGTTGACCCTGCTCAGCCCCACTGCCTTGGAGTTGGTTATGCAGGAAACAGCCAGGTGCTTTGCGATGGACATTGTGCATAAGGCTGTGGCTGCCATCCGGGCAAGAGCTGAGCAGGAAAAGGAGCAGGAGGATGTGGCCCAAAGCCACGTGGATGTGTCAATGGCACCAGTGATGCCAGTAACACTGGAGGACATCAAGACTCCTATGGCTGTAGAGCCTCAGGCAGAGCGCAGCTCAGCCCCTTTCGGCCCTGCAGCAGATGAGGCTGGAGAAGACATTGTGTCGCCCATGTCTGCCAACCAGAAAGTAACCAGGAGAGCCATTATACCTCTGAGAGAAGACAAGCAGGAAGATGCAGCTGCATTGACAGAGATCCCTGGGGCAGACGGTCAGAAACCCCACCTTGCCGCAGGGGCAGATGTACAGACAACATCTGTAGCACAAGAGCAGGAGGAGGCACTGGCACCACCTTCCCATGGCTTTGACAAGGAGGAGGTAGAAGAAGAGGAGCGGAGAAAGTGGTTGGCCCTGCTCAGCCCCACTGCCTTGGAGTTGGTTATGCAGGAAACAGCCAGGTGCTTTGTGATGGACGTTGTGCATAAGGCTGTGGCTACCATCCGGGCAGAGCTGAGCAGGAAAAGGAGCAGGAGGATGTGGCCCAAAGTGAAACAGAGGCACGGAGAAAGTCATCTGCCCTGCTCAGCCCTAAAGCCAGTAAGATGATACAACCAAAAAGAGACAGGAAACTTCGTGAGAGGCGTCCTGCACAAGCCTTTGTCTGTTGTTCTGCGAAATGGAACGAGCAGCCAACACCAGCACAGGCCCAGAGTGAGGCACCAACACAGGCCAGGAGCCTGGGCACAGATAGACAGGGACCAGGACAGGCCTTTACACAAGGACTAGTACCACCACATGCCCAGAGACAGGCCCCACGAAGGGTCCTCAGTTGTCGACAGAGCTCTGCAGGTTGTATTCAGGCGCAAAGTGAGGAAAGCACCCTGAAGAGCATCAAGGAGAGGCCAGCAGAACCTTGCCTCCCCGCGATTCTACAGGTATGAACAGGCAGTGCCTGCAGCAGCTCAGGACACCGAGGAGGAGCCAACTACATCATTTATTCCAGTGGCACGCCGGCCGCGCTGGTGGCACCGGTTGCGCCAGTCTGAGAATGCCAGGGCCTCCCCTACCTGGGAGACAATTGAAAGCCAACAGGGGAAAACCCCCAAGAAAATGCAAAAGTGGCAGCTGCAATGACGACGTAACCTGCCACCCCGTTGATGCCCATTCCACCAGCTATACTTGGGGAACCGCCAACCCAAAAGAAGGATTGCATGACACCAGAGATAAACACGTTCCGAGAGCAACAACTATCCTTCTTCAGAAGGGCACTGAAGCCTCTGTGCAGGGCTTTCCACAGATCCTGCATCAGCCCGCAAGCGGAGGGATAATGCCCCACTGTCAGCTCCAGGCCCGAGGGAGCTGCGCTGAGAACGTCGTGCTGCAGCCTGCGCTCGCTGTGGACACTTCTCGGGCCAATAAACCAGATCCCTATCTCCCCAGTTCTTGCCTCTGTCTGCTCCAGCTTTTCCCTTGTGTCAGTAGCAGAGAAAAGCTGCGGAGCGGACCTCTTTCCTTGCAGCACTTCCAGCTGCTGAGCTTGCAGTCCTGCTGGCTCTTGGCAGCACATGTTGGCCAAGTAGGAAAAGCTCATCCCGATGGGATGAAACAGTGTGTGATGCAGTGGCTCCCACGTCAGCTGGCTTTTGAAGCCCAGTGCCTGCTGCAGCCCGGTGACTGGAATGACAGGGGTGTAGAAGGGTTGGGAGGAATAAGGAGCAAGGCTTAGAATTGCTAAGGCCAGAGATAAGGGACGAGAGATTGTGATTCTCCTGCTCCTCCTGCACACGCAAGCTCTGGAGCAATGCAGGGAGAAGCTGGCGATGTTTCCAGAAGCAGAACTGTAAATGGACAGCAGATGGGTGACTCCACGCAATCCCCCCATCCCCATCCTACAGCTTCTGACCAACCGAGCAGGGGGGGCTCTTGCAGCTGCCCTGAGCCATGGCCTCGTGTCCCCAGGGCTGCAGCAGAGGAACGACAGGGAGGTGGCCCTGAGGCTGCAGAGGTACTTGTGCAGGAATGTGCACACTGCTCTTGGCTTGTGTTTGGGGTTAGAAAATCACCGTGCACTCCTGGCCACCCTGTGAGCAGCTGGCACACAAAGCTCCACAGTGCAACTCAGCCCACCACGTCATTCTCATACCCATGGCAGCAGCGGTGCTTTCCAGGTTAGGAAACATGGGGCAAGCAGCAGAGCACCTGCCAGCAATGCCGGCAGCGAGCATCAATTCCTGCATCAACAGCAAGTTCCTCAGTGTGCACTACAGGCCTCTTGCAGGCTGACTCCTTGTCCTGGGTTCAGCAGAGTAGCAGTCATTTTTTCTCCTTCTTGGTAGCTGGTGCAGTGCTGTGTTTTGACTTTCGGGCTGAGAACGGTTGCTGATAGCAAGTATGTTTTGAGTTACTGCTCAAATGTTTGGTTTGTCCAAGGCCTTTCCTGAGCTCATGCTCTGCCAGGGAGGAGGGGAAGCCGGGAGGAAGGAGAGACAGGACACCTGACCCAGGCTAGCCAAAGGGGTATTCCATACCATAGCACGTCATACCCAGGATGAAACTGGGAGTTACCTGGCAGGGCTGGAGCTCTGGGGGGATGGAGGAGGTATCGGTTGGTGCTCGGTCGGGCAGGGTGGGATGAGTTATGGGTTGGTGGCTGGTGAGGTGTTGTATTCTCTTCACTTGTTATTGGCTTTATCATTATTGTTTGTAGTAGCAGTAGTGATTTGTGTTATACCTTAGTTGTTAAACCGTTCTTACCTCAACCCATGGGGGCTACCTTCTTTGGATTCTCCTTTCTAACACTCCAGGAGTTGGGGGAGCAAGGGAGGGAGTGAGTTAACAAGCTGCGTGGCTGGTTTTAAACCACGACACTCCTGTGACACCAGCAGCTCTGCATGGAGGAACCTTTGAGCTGCTCCCAGCCCAATCACCCCTTTGCTCCATCACCTGCTCTCTCCATCAGAGCTGGCTTTTTAATTCGTGTTGTGCATTTTCTGCAGTGGGATGTGCTGGGGGAAGTGATGGTCCTGTCCCAGTTCCTCCTATGCAAAAGTAGGCATCAGCTCGTGCTGTGGTTTTTGGGAGAGGGGAACCTTGCCCGGAGAGGAAGCATTCCACTTCCCAAAGAAGCCACACTCTGGTTTCCACTAACACTTTCCAGAGTGGCAGGAAGAAACCTGCCTCCAGGGTGCAGCAGATGCAGAGCATGAGCAGACCCACTCTGAAAAAATGCTCCTTATTGGGTGGGTTGGTTGGAGCTCTCCAAAGGGCTCTGGAGGTTTCTGGGAAGTGAGTCTCGAAAACTTCTCGGGTTGTGCTCACTCTCTGTGACCACAACAAACTCAGGCTGAGAGTAAGGACAAGGGTGTGATCCCTAAGGATGGAAAACCACACTGTGGCTAGTTGGAAATCAGAGCTCTCAGTTGTCTTGTGCAGCCAGGTCACAGGTAACTTCTCCTGGAGATAAGCTGGCCAAGGTAGCTCTGGAATTTGGAGTAGAGCACAAGCCCAGACCTTCCCAGGCACTGCCAGTGCCAGCACTGCAGTGCTGGGAAGTCACCAATGGGGTCTGAGTGAATGGATCTGCACCCAGGCAATGCCTTGGATGGAGATGTCTCTTCTCCTTGCAGGTAGAGAGCTTGAAGAGCTGTCACCTTGCTGCCTTCTGCTGATGGTGGGTGCTGCCTGCAGGGCGCCGGACGACCAATGCTGTCCAGCCTCTTCTGGGCTCAACCTCTGAATTGCTCAAAGTCTAAACCCCACAAATAGTTTTGTGTAAAACCCCAGGACTGGGCTGTTCCTCTGCTGTCCTGTCCTGCTCCTCCCCTGGCACCGAGCACCTCCCTGGCAGGGCTGGATGTGGCTGATGTACTCCAGAGCTCCTGACCTCGCCTGCCTTCCTCCAGAAGCCATGTGGGCTGAGTGCTTGTGGGTGAGTTGATGGTTCTGGAAGGAAGCAGCATCCCCACTGGTCGCACACCTGGTCCCAGGAGTGCCAGTGTGTGCCCTCTCAGTAAGTTTGCACACAACACCAAGTTGAGTGGGAGTGTTGATGTGCCATAGGGCAGGCAGCTCTGCAGAGGGATATGGACAGGCTGGACCAATGGGCCGTGGCCAGTGGTATGAGGTTCAACAAGGCAAAATCCTGGTCCTGAATTTGGTTGGGAGCATCCTGGCCTGTATCAGCACCGGTGTGGCCAGCAGGACTAGAGCAATGATTGCCCCCCTGGACTGGGCCGCCCCTCCAGCCCTGTGTCTGGAGAAGAGAAGGCTCAAAAGGGACCTTATTGCTCTCTACAGCTACCTGAGAGGAGGCTGAGCCAGGAGGTGCCTGGTCTCCTCTCCCAAGGAGCAAGGACTAAACCAAGAAGAAATGGCCCAAGCTGCACAAGGGGAGGTTTTGACTGGAGATTAGGAGATCACTTCAGGTGTAGTCAGGCATTGGAGCAGGCTGTTTTGGGGCAGTGCTGGAGTCGCCATTCCTGGAAATGTACACATGCTGTGTAGACGAGGCCCTCAGTGCCATGGGTCAGTGGTGGCCTTGGCAGTGCTGGGGAACATTTGGCCTTGATGATCTGAAAAGTCTTTTCCAACCTGGTTGACTCTATGACTGCCTGCAGCAGCCCTGCTGTGCCCAGTGGCCATTGACACAATGGCACCAACATCACAAAGCCTCGCTGGTCGCTGTGGAGATGCCCGTCACCAGTTGGGACTCGGTGGAATCAGTCACGGGCATGGGCATCTCCATGGCAACTGCCAGGGCTTTGTGGTTGTAGGGAGGGTTCCGCATGGCCAGAGGCCATTGTGATGGGGGGTGACACGTTGGTGACCGTGGGGTACATAAGGAGCGAGAGCCCTGGAGTACCTCAGTCCAGAGGAGCGGCCTCCCTCAGGAGGCAGCAATCCCCTGGAAGCCCACGGCAGTTCAGCGTCCAGGACGTGGAAGATGCCCGTGGGTAAAGAGGCAAACGGCCCGTTCCAGCCCGCTGAGGGCAGGCCAAGCAAGCAGAGAAGGCGCCAGGTGAGGACCAGGGCAGGAGGGAGAGGCCGGTGGTGGGCCGGGGCTGCTCGGAGCTGCCTCGGTGACAGGGCCAGGCTTGCCCACAGTGCACGGGCCCCTGTGCCAAGGCAGCCACCTCCATCACACACCTTTTCCTCCTCCTCCTGCCTGCAGGTGGCTCACAGGCAGTCCTGAGGAAGCGCCGCAGGGCAGCCCGAGCCAGGCGTCGTCCCACCATGGGATCACGCTGCCACGGGTGCCCTACCTGGAGAGGTTTCAGCCTGTCGCCATCCAGCAGGCACAGGTAGGGAGCCGCAGGGAGATGGGGCCAAACGTCTTCCAGACCCCGGGAGATTGCTGACGGGCGGGCAGGAGGTGCAGGAGGGAGCAAGCTGAGCCCCGCATGCTGTGCCCCACAGGCCTGCCCGGGCATGCCGGTGGTGCTCTGGGCAGTGGGCGTGGGGCTGCGGGCGGCCAGCCCTCTCCCCAGCCGGCTCTGAGCCCTGCCCTGGGCTGGCAGGGGAGCACAGCTGCCTGAGCTCAGCCAGCTGGGATGTGGGGCACAAGGGACACTGTCACACAGCCTCTCTGCTCCGCTTCTTTTGCAGATGGGCAGCCTGGGGCACCGAGTGGTGCCTGCCCAGCCCCAGCGGGTTGAGACAGGAGCAGATGCTCCATCTGCCACCATTGATCACAATGGCACCCGCGGCCGCCCCCTCGCTCAGAGAGAGCAGTCGGCAGCTGCCGCAGGCTGCCATCTGTAACACCAGCAGCCTCTGCAGCTTCTGGCAGTGTGAGGAACTCGGCTGTTGGCAGCACAAGCAGCAACCAACAGCAGCTTCTCAAAACTGCTGCACAGCTCCACCGTGTGCCCAGTTACGGCAGCAGAGGTGCACGGCCAGAGACCTGTCAGCCTGCCCTGCACAGGTCCAAAGCCTCTGCTCCCACAGCTGAGAGCTCAGGCAGCATGAGCACAGTGCTGCAGAGGTGCAGCACCGGGAGCCAGCGACGTCACCAGCAGCCAGTGGCATGGCAGAAGCCAGCACAAAGCAGGGCGTGCAGGGACACAAGCAAGAAACAGACACTGTCCGTGCAGCCAGCAGCAGCAAGGGCCCAGCCACTCAACCCATACTCAGAAGCACTAGGCGAGCAGCAGAGCACCTGACAGCAATTCCAGCGGAACGTATCACTAGGTGCATCAACCCCAAGTTTCCTCAGTGTGCACTACAGGCCTGTTGCACAGTGCTTGCCCTCTCCGCACAGCAAGATCAAGCCTTCGGAGCAGCCGAAGAGGATCTGCCTGGTCAGAGCTCCTGAGAAAGAGGAGCACCAGGCACGTCTCACTCCCATGCCACCGGCGTGGGCTTCTAATAACGCTGTCCAGAAGGAAGCAGCACCACAGAGACAGAGACATGGCCTGCCCTGCAGAACATCAAAGTCCCGGATGCACTTGTGCAGGTCACAACAACATTCGAAAAGATGAAGCCGCTGCACCTGCCTGTGGCTATGGTCCAGAGAACCAACAAGAAGCAGGTGGAACAGCAAGAGATAAGCCAGAAAACTGCATGTGGAGATGGCAGAGTTGTCACATGCAGCATTTAAGGACAATGAGTTTCCTGTGGCTGCAGAGACTTTGGGGAGAGGCAGCTGGAGACCTGCAGAGTGTGTCTCCTGTCCTGGCCGGTGCCACACACACCGAGCTGGCAGTGCCTCGCCTGGCCGGAGGCTGCTGAGGGAGAGCAGCACCGTGCACCTCTCACTTCGGTGGAACAAGAGCAGAGGGAGGCACCGGCACCACCTTCCCATGGCTTTGATAAGGAGGAGGCAGAAGAAGAGGAGCGGAGAAAGTGGTTGGCCCTGCTCAGCCCCACTGCCTTGGAGTTAGTTATGCAGGAAACAGACAGGTGCTCTGTGATGGACGTTGTGCACAAGGCTGTGGCTTGCCATCCGGGCAAGAGCTGAGCAGGAAAAGGAGCAGGAGGATGTGGCCCAAAGCCACGTGGATGTGTCAGTGGCACCAGTGACGCCAGTAACACTTGAGGACATGGAGAGCCCTATGGCTGTAGAGCGTCAGGCAGAGCCCAGCTCAGCCCCTTTCACCAAAGCTGCAGATGAGGCTGGAGAAGTCATGGTTTCTCCCGTGCCTGGAGATTATCAACAGGAGGCCGGCAGAGCTGTTGTCTCCCCAGCACAACATGAGGAGGAAGTTCTGGCTGCAGTGACGATGATCCCTGGGGCAGAGTCTGGGATATCTTACCTTGCACCTGGAGCAGATGATGAAGGAGAAGCAGCAGCTTCACCTTTGAGTCAGGGCTCGCAGCCCCAGGTGAGTGACACCCCTGTGACCGGCATTGGGGATCCCAAGGTGCTGGAGGCAACCCCAGATCCCAAAGTGCATGTGTCAGGGGCATTGCTCGTGTTCCCTGTGCCTTCACGCTGACATTCCCTCCTTCCCCTGCCTGTGTTCTTGCTCTCCCATCCGGCACCCCTCCTCTGGAGGAAAGGCACTGAAGGAGAGCAGCCCGTGAGGGACCTCCCCAGTGAGCAGCCACCAGCAGCAACCCCAGAGCCCAGGTGACGGCCAATGCACCACCCAGGCCTGGCGCTGGACACAGGTCTGCAGGGGAGAAAGCAGCCCACGGCACAGCACCCACACAGCTACCTGCAGCCCTGAGAGAGACACATCTAGGGAGAGCTGTCATCCCCTGATGTTCTGCTGTATGTTTTACAGGAGGGAGCCAGCGGCCTTCCCTGAGGAGAACGATGAGGAGGCCAAGCAGGAATTGGAATGTGTTAGTGACAAAGAGCTGTCCCAAGGGGAAGCCCTCACCATGTACAACATCTGCGTCAGCCCTTTGGTGCCAGAGCTCTTCCAGGACGCCCAAGCAGACATCCATCTGGAATGCAGCATCCGCAGCAATGTGGGCACAAATGCGACATCAGAGGCAGCTGGAGACCTGCAGAGTGTGTCTCCTGTCCTGGCCAGTGCCACAGACACCGAGCTGGCAGCTCCTCCTCTGGCTGGAGCTGCTGAGGAAGAGCAGCACCGTGCACCTCCCACTTCTGTGGAACAAGAGCAGGAGGAGGCACCGGCACCACCTTCCCATGGCTTTGACAAGGAGGAGGTAGAAGAAGAGGAGCGGAGAGAAAGTGGTTGACCCTGCTCAGCCCCACTGCCTTGGAGTTGGTTATGCAGGAAACAGCCAGGTGCTTTGCGATGGACATTGTGCATAAGGCTGTGGCTGCCATCCGGCAAGAGCTGAGCAGGAAAAAGGAGCAGGAGGATGTGGCCCAAAGCCACGGTGGATGTGTCAATGGCACCAGTGATGCCAGTAACACTGGAGGACATCAAGACTCCTATGGCTGTAGAGCCTCAGGCAGAGCCCAGCTCAGCCCCTTTCGGCCCTGCAGCAGATGAGGCTGGAGAAGACATTGTGTCGCCCATGTCTGCCAACCAGAAAGTAACCAGGAGAGCCATTATACCTCTGAGAGAAGACAAGCAGGAAGATGCAGCTGCATTGACAGAGATCCCTGGGGCAGACGGTCAGAAACCCCACCTTGCCGCAGGGGCAGATGTACAGACAACATCTGTAGCACAAGAGCAGGAGGAGGCACTGGCACCACCTTCCCATGGCTTTGACAAGGAGGAGGTAGAAGAAGAGGAGCGGAGAAAGTGGTTGGCCCTGCTCAGCCCCACTGCCTTGGAGTTGGTTATGCAGGAAACAGCCAGGTGCTTTGTGATGGACGTTGTGCATAAGGCTGTGGCTACCATCCGGGCAAGAGCTGAGCAGGAAAAGGAGCAGGAGGATGTGGCCCAAAGTGAAACAGAGGCACGGAGAAAGTCATCTTGCCCTGCTCAGCCCTAAAGCCAGTAAGATGATACAACCAAAAAGAGACAGGAACTTCGTGAGAGGCGTCCTGCACAAGCCTTTGTCTGTGTTCTGCGAAATGGACGAGCAGCCCAACACCAGCACAGGCCCAGAGTGAGGCACCAACACAGGCCAGGAGCCTGGGCACAGATAGACAGGGACCAGGACAGGCCTTTACACAAGGACTAGTACCACCACATGCCCAGAGACAGGCCCCACGAAGGGTCTCAGTTGTCGACAGAGCTCTGCAGGTTGTATTCAGGCGCAAAGTGAGGAAAGCACCTGAAGAGCAATCAAGGAGAGGCCAGCAGAACCTTTGCCTCCCCGCGATTCTACAGGGATGAACAGGCAGTGCCTGCAGCAGCTCAGGACACCGAGGAGGAGCAACTACATCATTTATTCCAGTGGCACGCCGGCCGCGCTGGTGGCACCGGTTGCGCCAGTCTGAGAATGCCAGGGCCTCCCCTACCTGGGAGACAATTGAAAGCCAACAGGGGAAAACCCCCAAGAAAATGCAAAAGTGGCAGCTGCAATGACGACGTAACCTGCCACCCGTTGATGCCCATTCCACCATCCTATACTTGGGGAACCGCCAACCCAAAAGAAGGATTGCATGACACCAGAGATAAACACGTCCGAGAGCAACAACTATCCTTCTTCAGAAGGGCACTGAAGCCTCTGTGCAGGGCTTTCCACAGATCCTGCATCAGCCCGCAAGCGGAGGGATAATGCCCCACTGTCAGCTCCAGGCCCGAGGGAGCTGCGCTGAGAACGTCGTGCTGCAGCCTGCGCTCGCTGTGGACACTTCTCGGGCCAATAAACCAGATCCCTATCTCCCCAGTTCTTGCCTCTGTCTGCTCCAGCTTTTCCCTTGTGTCAGTAGCAGAGAAAGCTGCGGAGCGACCTCTTTCCTTGCAGCACTTCCCAGCTGCTGAGCTTGCAGTCCTGCTGGCTCTTGGCAGCACATGTTGGCCAAGTAGGAAAAGCTCATCCCGATGGGATGAAACAGTGTGTGATGCAGTGGCTCCCACGTCAGCTGGCTTTGAAGCCCAGTGCCTGCTGCAGCCCGGTGGACTGGAATGACAGGGGTGTAGAAGGGTTGGGAGGAATAAGGAGCAAGGCTTAGAATTGCTAAGGCCAGAGATAAGGGACGAGAGATTGTGATTCTCCTGCTCCTCCTGCACACGCAAGCTCTGGAGCAATGCAGGAGAAGCTGGCGATTGTTTCCAGAAGCAGAACTGTAAATGGACAGCAGATGGGTGACTCCACGCAATCCCCCCATCCCCATCCTACAGCTTCTGACCAAACCGAGCAGGGGGGCTCTTGCAGCTGCCCCTGAGCCATGGCCTCGTGTCCCCAGGGCTGCAGCAGAGGAACGACAGGGAGGTGGCCCTGAGGCTGCAGAGGTACTTGTGCAGGAATGTGCACACTGCTCTTGGCTTGTGTTTGGGGTTAGAAAAATCACCGTGCACTCCTGGCCACCCTGTGAGCAGCTGGCACACAAAGCTCCACAGTGCAACTCAGCCACACGTCATTCTCATACCCATGGCAGCA
Organism: Melopsittacus undulatus; assembly: GCF_012275295.1. Taxonomy (NCBI): domain Eukaryota; kingdom Metazoa; phylum Chordata; class Aves; order Psittaciformes; family Psittaculidae; genus Melopsittacus; species Melopsittacus undulatus. The sequence goes on along the minus strand of NW_022994134.1, from coordinate 14,115 downwards.
GCGGTGCTTTCCAGGTTAGGAACATGGGGCAAGCAGCAGAGCACCTGCCAGCAATGCCGGCAGCGAGCATCAATTCCTGCATCAACAGCAAGTTCCTCAGTGTGCACTACAGGCCTCTTGCAGGCTGACTCCTTGTCCTGGGTTCAGCAGTAGCAGTCATTTTTTTCTCCTTCTTGGTAGCTGGTGCAGTGCTGTGTTTTGACTTTCGGGCTGAGAACGGTTGCTGATAGCAAGTATGTTTTGAGTTACTGCTCAAATGTTTGGTTTGTCCAAGGCCTTCCTGAGCTCATGCTCTGCCAGGGAGGAGGGGAAGCCGGGAGGAAGGAGAGACAGGACACCTGACCCAGGCTAGCCAAAGGGGTATTCCATACCATAGCACGTCATACCCAGGATGAAACTGGGAGTTACCTGGCAGGGCTGGAGCTCTGGGGGGATGGAGGAGGTATCGGTTGGTGCTCGGTCGGGCAGGGTGGGATGAGTTATGGTTGGTGGCTGTGAGGTGTTGTATTCTCTTCACTTGTTATTGGCTTTATCATTATTGTTTTGTAGTAGCAGTAGTGATTTGTGTTATACCTTAGTTGTTAAACCGTTCTTACCTCAACCCATGGGGGCTTACCTTCTTTGGATTCTCCTTTCTAACACTCCAGGATTGGGGGAGCAAGGGAGGGAGTGAGTTAACAAGCTGCCGTGGCTGGTTTTAAACCACGACCACTCCTGTGACACCAGCAGCTCTGCATGGAGGAACCTTTGAGCTGCTCCCAGCCCATCACCCCTTTGCTCCATCACCTGCTCTCCATCAGAGCTGGCTTTTTAATTCGTGTTGTGCATTTTCTGCAGTGGGATGTGCTGGGGGAAGTGATGGTCCTGTCCCAGTTCCTCCTATTGCAAAAGTAGGCATCAGCTCGTGCTGTGGTTTTTGGGAGAGGGGAACCTTGCCCGGAGAGGAAGCATTCCACTTCCCAAAGAAGCCACACTCTGGTTTCCACTAACACTTTCCAGAGTGGCAGGAAGAAACCTGCCTCCAGGGTGCAGCAGATGCAGAGCATGAGCAGACCCACTCTGAAAAATGCTCCTTATTGGGTGGGTTGGTTGGAGCTCTCCAAAGGGCTCTGGATGTTTCTGGGAAGTGAGTCTCGAAAACTTCTCGGGTTGTGCTCACTCTCTGTGACCACAACAAACTCAGGCTGAGAGTAAGGACAAGGGTGTGATCCCCTAAGGATGGAAAACCACACTGTGGCTAGTTGGAAATCAGAGCTCTCAGTTGTCTTGTGCAGCCAGGTCACAGGTAACTTCTCCTGGAGATAAGCTGGCCAAGGTAGCTCCTGGAATTTGGAGTAGAGCACAAGCCCAGACCTTCCCAGCACTGCCAGTGCCAGCACTGCAGTGCTGGGAAGTCACCAATGGGGTCTGAGTGAATGGATCTGCACCCAGGCAATGCCTTGGATGGAGATGTCTCTTCTCCTTGCAGGTAGAGAGCTTGAAGAGCTGTCACCTTGCTGCCTTCTGCTGATGGTGGGTGCTGCCTGCAGGGCGCCGGACGACCAATGCTGTCCAGCCTCTTCTGGGCTCACCTCTGAATTGCTCAAAGTCTAAACCCCACAAATAGTTTTGTGTAAAACCCCAGGACTGGGCTGTTCCTCTGCTGTCCTGTCCTGCTCCTCCCCCTGGCACCGAGCACCTCCCTGGCAGGGCTGGATGTGGCTGATGTACTCCAGAGCTCCTGACCTCGCCTGCCTTCCTCCAGAAGCCATGTGGGCTGATTGGTTTGAATTTGCTTATACCAGATGGGGGAATCCATCAGACATCTATTATTTCTAAGATTTCTCAGGAATTGAAAGGAGGGTCAACTTTCTTTTAGATCCTGCTCTCTTGCTGTAACACTGAGATGTCATGGGTATGTTTTACAAGGAAATATCCCATTTTTTATAGCTCCAATGCCCTTATTTTCTATCACAACTAATGGAACCAGGGTAGAAACTCATGAGCAGCACATTACTTGTGCTTACATAAATACAAGGATAAACACTATTGCCCTCAGTTGTATAAAGTGACTATTCCTGCTGTTTATAAGAGAGCACCTCCTTTTCAGGTGGCAGGAAGTGCAGGGTCAGTTCTGCTCTGCAAACTGAGGCCAACTGTACAATAACTGATATTTGCAGAGCCAGAGCCTATCAAGCAGCAATGCCAGAAAGCAGTTTTACTTCAGTTGTATTGCGCTTTCACCCCACCCAGAACATCAGAAGCTGGTACAGTCCCAGCTCCTGTTTGTAGCACCTCTTTCTGTACGGGTTCAGAAGTGTAAACCACATCCTTGAAATTTCAAATTAAACCCCAAGGAGACTGAGGAGTTTGCAGATGTAACCAGCATTAATTCAGTACATTAATTCTGCAGGCAGAAGAGCATCCAGTGTTCAAGTGCATTACAGCCTTTTGCTTATCCAAGAAGGTTTCTATAAGCTTGTGAGGAGAACATTGTCAACAAACATGAAAATAAAACCAACACAATCTTGGCTTGAGGAACATTTCCCAAAGCTAAGGATTACCATTGCCCAGTGATGCAATATCACTTCCAGATGTTACCAGCATAAAGGCATGGCACATCCACAGCAGCTGTGAATGAGCTGTGGACCTTGTGTTGCTTCATTGTTTTCCCTCCCTGTGTCATAGAATCACAGCATCAACCAGGTGGGAAAGGCTTTGAAGATCAAGTCCAACCTTAAAGTGAGAAGCATAATAGTACGTGTCCTGAAAGACCTCTGTCACATGCTTGGTTCCCCAGGACTGCATAGCTACCCCTGCAGAAGCAGTTCTGACAGGTTGTGTTAAAACAGCATCCTTATAGGCCCACTTCAGATACTGGAAGGCTGCTATGAGGTCCCCCAAAGGTACCAGTCACTGCTTGGGTCAGGCTGGGCATTGACCTGAGGGTACTGAATAATTCTGTTGGGCATCACTGCTGCTTACTGGGCTTTAAGGCCCCTTCAAAGGGGGCAACAGGGACAAGCTCCAGAACACCTGCACTACATTGGTGACCTTATCACGTGATGCAATGCAGCGGAAGAAGGTTTTGAGAAAGGGAAGAAGATAATCCAGATCCTGCTGAAGGCTGCTTTTGTCAGAAAACAGACTAAGGTCAAGGCACCATTAGGGTGCAAGTTCCAGTCATCCAGGTATCCCAGAAGTCATCATGGACTGGGTAGAGGGCAAAGGGTTTGAAATGTCACCAGAGGAGGACCTGACACGTGCTGAGGAGGCCTCACTTGACAACAAACTACCAAAGAATCCTCCTGACCAGGAAAACTGTCTGGGATATCCCTCCCTCGGGAATGATGCTGTGTACACTACATAAAATCGCTTCCACGGTGGCCACACACCCATCACGGCACTGGGCACCTCATGCCACCCTTCTCCACTGCTCTGGATTTGAGCATCTCAACCTCACTCCCTTTTGATCACCACACTAATGAAGCAGGACCTTTCATCAAACCAGACAAGGGCAGTCCTCATGGAATCCAAATAGGCTTCAGCACGCAATCATCCACCACCACTCACCAGCCATCTTTCCTACCAGCACAGACTCATCACAGATGGAGCCCCAAGTCCCGGACTGAATGAACTCAACCAACAGTTGTAGGGACAGTCCAGAGACTATGGGAATGATATCTGTGTATATATATTGTCGTGGTTTAAACCAAGTCCACACAGCTCGTTAACTCACTCCCCCCTTGCTCCCCCAACTCCTGGAAAGTTAGGAAGGAGAATCCAAAGAATGTAGCCCCCACGGGTTGAGATAAGAACAGTTTAATAGCTAAGGTATAACTCAAATCACTACTGCCATTACTACTACAAATAATAATGATAAAAACAATAACAAGTGAAGAGAATACAACACCTCACCAGCCACCAACCCATAACTCACCCCACCCTGCCCGACCGAGCACCAACCGATACCTCCTCCATCCCCCCAGAGTCCCAGCCCTGCCGGGTCTTTCCCAGTTACATCCTGGGCATGACATACTATGGTATGGAATACCCCTTTGGCTAGCCTGGGTCAGGTGTCCTGTCTCTCCTTCCTCCCGGACTCCTCTCCTCCCTGGCAGAGCATGAACTCAGAAAAAGGCCTTGGACAAACCAAACATTTGTGCAGTAATCAAAACATACTTGCTATCAGCAACCGTTCTCAGCCCGAAAGTCAAACCACAGCACTGCACCAGCTACCAAGAAGGAGAAAAAATGACTGCTACTGCTGAACCATGACATATATACATATATATGTAGAACTCTTATATACATATATATGTGTATATATCTCTCAAAGGACAGAAATGGTGGAAAACGTGACATCTCCCATGACATCAGTGCTATGGAATAAGAGGTGGACACTGTCATGGTTTCAGCTGCCATAGAGATATTTTATTCCTGGTAGCTGGCGCAGTGCTGTGGTTTGGCTGCAGTCTCAGAGCACTGCAGATAACACACTGAGGTTTCAGCTGTTGCTCAGGAACACGCACTCCCATCAAGGACTTTTCAGTCTCCCATGCTCTGCCACTGGGAGGGGCATGGGAAGTCAGGAGGGAACAGAGACAGGACACCTGACCCAAACTACCCAAAGGGGGATTCCACATCACGCTAGGTCATGCCCAGGATCTGACCTGGAGGGAGTTACCCCAAAGGTACCAATCACTGCTCTGGTCAGGCTGGGCACTGACCTCAGAGTACTGAGCAATTCTGTTGGGCACCACTGCTGCTTACTGGGTTTTTCTTCTTCCCTTTCTTCTTTTAGCTTAATATTCTCTCCCCTGTTATTTCCTTCATCATTGTTAGTAGTACTATTCTATTGTACTTTAATTATGTAAGTGTTCTGTCTCAAGTCAAGGGTTTACATGCCTGGGATTCTCCTCCCCATCCCATCCAACCAAGGGGGAAGAAGGGGCTGAGCAAGTAGCTGCGTGGTGCTGAGTTACTAGCTGGCTGAAACCATGACAGTGTCTTATGAACAGAGTCCTTCCATGGATGTGACTCACACTGTCAGCGCAACCTGCAATCCACCCTCCAAGGCCACACACAAATATTCTCAGTGCTAAAATTGTCATTTATTATCAAAACAATGAAATTGCCATCAGAACCAAACCCCATCCTAAGTGGCGCTTCTCATTTCTGGAGAGAGTTTGACCATGCAGGAACAAACAGAGGAGGTCAGGGGTTCCTTTTCATTAGCTGTACCTACTCACCTGCACAAAACAGTGGAAAAGAGGTTTTGAGAAAGGGAAGAAGATAATCCAGATCCTGCTGAAGGCTGCTTTTGCCAGAAAACAGATTAAGGTCAAGGGACCCGCACAGGACAGACAGCTGCGGGCAAGAGAATGGCAAGACGCATGTCCCCACATCCCCACACATCTGGTCAACAAGATAACAGCAATGTCCCTGCCAATGAAGCAGAAAGAAACACAAGCTTTCTTGGGTGCTCTGGGCTTCTCGAGAACACACACCCCAAATCACAGGCTGACTGTAAGCCCTCCCTAGCATGTGATCCAGAAGAAGAACCATTTCCATTTCCAATAGCAAGTTCCAGTCATCCAGGTATCCTGGAAGTCATCATGGCCTGGGTGCAGACAAAAAGGGTTTGGAATGTCGCCAGAAGAGGAGCTGACATGTGCTGAGGAGGCCCCACTTGACAACAAACTACCAAAGAATCCACTGACAAGGAAAACAGTCTGCGTTATTTCTGCCTCGGCCAAAGGCAAACCCACTCATGGGACTGCTTTCACTCAACAACCTGGGTGCACTTGGTGAGGAATGGGGCAGGATGGGGATGCTTGGTGTGTACTTCAAGGGGACTGAATCTTGGCTGAGAACAGCCAATGAACTGGATGTAAATAAAATGCAGAATATGCTCCCTGATTACTGGCAATACTCACAGCATCTGTCAGCTTTGTCTCTTGTGCTCTCTTTCAGCATATCCCAGGCAGACATTCCAGAGGTAAAGTAATTAGCCAAACTGGAATACGTGGCAATTATCCAAAATGGTACTTAGATTTCTGCTTGAGAAACGTGATGAAATCCTTAATGACATCAAGCAGGAAGGGAAATGGAGAGACAAGTGTTTGAAGCTGCTTTCAGTGGAAAACTGACAGCTCTTGTTGCAATTTCACCCCAAACTTCCAGAGAGAGTAATAGTTTCTTTCAAAGGTATATTTTTATAAGAGATTATGTTTTCCTCTGAAAGCTGAACAGCTCATTCAGAAACATTTGTTGGTGTCAGATGCTGCCTAACTGGGCTGAGAGCCCTACTGTAGCTCTGCAGATCTGTGACCTGCACTTCCACTCCCTCCAGGCACTATAAATAATTTCCACAGAAACAGCACTGAAGAAGGTATCTGCAAGCCTATGAAGATAACTATAGCCTTTCTGTTCAATTTTTGTCTTGATTTTCCCCTTTCCATTTCTCAGTTAAACCCAACATTAAATACGTTCATTGTATAAAACGCTTTACACACACAGCTGAAGTTACAAAAGAAATGAAAGATACAGAGGGGGGAAATCTGTAGGAGATCCCTACTCCACAATACATATGTACCTAGTTATGGGATTATCTTTGCACCCTGCATTCCCCATTTGCCCCAAGGAAAAAGTACTTTGCATCTACATTGCACCATTTCCACCAAGGAAGAATTCTCCTTAGTCATCAGGGCTGGAGCTAATCATCTGTGTAAGGCATTTCATGAAGATTGCTCCAATTTGTAGCTTGACGAGGCAGAGAAGAGAAAGTAGATCATGGGAAATCAAAGCTGAAGGGCTCTGAAAACATCCTCATCAGACCACGAAGGGAGGAAATGAACACAGGGCAATGCACTGCAGTCTAGCCAAGCCCAAATCTGAAGCTTGTCAGGCCTCTATGTCAATTTAACACACAGTGAAAACCAGCTTTCCAGCCACTCCCTTCGGCATGGAAAGAGAATGCTCAGTGTAGTAATGGTAATCTGAATATCTACCAATGCTCTTTCCTCACGATCCCCCAATTATGACAGTGCATATATACTGGAAGTGTACACCCTCTTGCTTCTGGCTCAGGAATACCATGGCTTCTAGCCCTCCCTGCAAACTGTATTTGCTTCATCGTCCATGGAAGCTGCAGTGACTAGTCCAAAGTTGTAGAGTTTCCTTACTCACTCTACAGATATGGGAGAAACAGAGATTGCCTTTGCTGGGCTTGTACAACCTGGCTGGAGTTCAGGGGACAAAGGAAGCGAGTCAGAGCATCACAATAAAGCTCAAACGAAGCACCTACGGAAAAAATAACTGTAGTCACTGCTTTGTTTGTTTCTTTCAGTATAACAAGAGTATAACAAGGAGCAGGAAGCTTTAGAAGATATTTTGGAGGGTTGACTCAGTTTAACTGAATAGAAATGAGGTAAGAAAAGTTTTAGCGAGGAAGGGTACTGCATTAATGGAATTCTTTTCTTTTATAAGAGCACTAATGACTTGGTCAGAGGGGTGTATTGCTGGCTTGTGCTCACTCTCCCTGATAAGAAGCCCAGCTTGGAGACTTTAGTATCCGGGTCTACATGCGCACAATGCTGATTTTTAGATTATGCTCATCCAAGTCCTGGTCCAGCTACAGCCACTTTCCTGCAAGATTAGCATGAGAAGGGTCCACATTCACCTATGAGCCTTTGCTGCTCTTTCAAGCATGTAATGTTTCTTGTCAAGACAAAAAGAAAGAAACCTTTGCAATCCTGGAGTACTCAGGAACTCAGGGTGATTTAATTGTGAAGAAGACAGTAACAATACAACCTGCTTGGGCTGTATGGTGGGGCAAGCATAGGAAGGGGGATCGACATGTACATTGTCAAGACTCCCTGTAGTTTTAGGAGATTTTTTCAGACATGTTTATCAGCAGCAGCAACAGAAGAAATACTTGAGGCAGTGAGGAAATCAGAAGCATTTGGCTCTGGGTTTGATTCTTGTTTTTCACAAAGTCATCAGATTCTATAGAAGAAAGCAGGTCCTAAACAAAAAGCTTCTTGACTCCAAGCTTTGCTTTAAATCAGAAGTTCTTGCTATTTTCATGAGTTGTTTGCGATGTTTGTTCACAGAGAATGAATCCTGGTGCTGCCTGCACTTATGGCTTACTTTTTCACCAAGAAACTTCCCCGGTTAAAAACCTGAACCCGGGGTGGGAATGTGGGTTGGGAAAAGAAAGGTCTTAAATGAGAACATGACAGCTCTGCTGGACTGGTTCAGTGAGATGACCACCCTTATCTGTATCTCCTTCTGGCTCAGACAAGGAACAGAGACCAAAATACTTAATAGCAGGACACAGCAATGAGAAAGTCAACTAAAAGCAAACATTTTCTGCCAGTTAGGGAAGGTGCAGCTAAATATAATTGTCATTAATGAATCTGAAATGATTTGGTCAGTGAACAACTTAGCCAGCAGGCAGTGTTCTCCCCAGGGAGCTGTGTTACTTGGAATATCCTGAACTTAAACACCCAGGGACGGAACACAATGCCACCTATTCTGTTCAAAACTGCTCGTCAGGTTTGCTAACAATTTGCCTGCAGGACCTGGGGTTTATGTCTTTGCCTCACTTGAAACCATTCAGTCTCAGATTTCTCCTGGCAGGTGCTGAAGCCTTGGGCAATTTCAACACCAATTATTCAGTCATTTCTGAGAATGAAATCAGAGAAGCAGACATTGTGCTATCCCCCGTTAGGGTAGCAGTAAAAATATCCTTATGCATGATGGATCAGAGATCCCAAAATGATATAAAGAAAGCCAAAAGGAGAAATGGCTGTTGCTGTAAAACAGCTTCATGGAGTTGAGAAAGGAATACCTTGGTTAATAAGGAAAGCAAGCCCAGGAGCTCTCTGAGGAGGATTAAGGGATTCGTAAAGATCAGTATCAGGAAGTGTCATTAAAGCACTCACTTGATGCTGTACACAGTGGGCCACTATGCCTCTGTTGAGCCACGTAACTGTGAGTGACTGAAAGCCAACACTGGCTTAAAGAAGTTCTAAAGGAAACAGAACACTCCAACGGTAGGGAATAGAAGTCAGAGAAATGGCAGAGGACTGGGCAAAGGGACAGCATGTAGGACTGGAGAGTATGACTTGTGTGAATGAGACTGAGGCCAGGAGGAAGTGGCTGGAAAAGGGAGGTGAAGATTGAACAAGAAGAAACCTGAGAGCTAAAGAAAGGTTAGGATTGGTACAGGGAGGTGTACAACTAGCCAGGAAGAAGAGGGTAGATCAGAGAAGCATGAAAAGGGATGTGGGGCTTAAACAAGCAATAGCACAAATCCCGAAGGCACATAAAAAAGAGTAAGGACCGTGGGAATGAGCAAAGGAATCCAGTTTGCTACCTCCCTTTCACAACCTGGAGTATCACCTTCCTCTGCTGTGAGCAAACATCCACAGGGCTGACTTGAAGTGCCCGTTACATCTGGCTTGACTAACAACTCAAATCACCCTGCCAGGTTTATGATCAATCTGCTAGTGCTGTCCTGTTTATCCAGGGAATCAGCTGGCAGATATCTGTCCTATGTACCTGGGGATCCAATCCTTTTCATGGACTTGAGTTAATGGCACATAGCTTTTCTGTTTGTCCTTCTAGAAAATCTCAGTGATAAGAAGTCTACAGCTGGAGTATTTACTACTGCAGCATCCCTATAATCAGAAAACACACAGAAGATAAAGAACAATATCTCTTTCTAGTAATTGATAATTTTGGAGGTTGATTCCACTTTGCAGTCTAGAAGTCACTTGAATTGAACAAGTTTACTAACAGGTAATAGCCACTTATTTCTAGCTTCCAATGAACACTGATCCTAATTCTTCTGTCTCTCCAATGTATGAAGAAGCTCTATTTTTTCTTCAGAATATGATAATTTAGTAGATTTTCAAGGGAT
>NW_022994134.1:0-4105 GCF_012275295.1 Melopsittacus undulatus | reverse complement strand
AAGGCCAATCCAAAGTGTTCTGGCATACATAGCTGCAATGAGACACTTTTCTTTGCTTCTCCTTTTCGCTTGTCTGTCAGCTTTGGTCACAGGCTGTGAACCAAGCTCTCTTGAAAAGCCACATCAGTCTACGCGATCTTTTGACTTGCCTCCCAGAGGGGGTCTGTGTTTGCTGTTAATAGGCAGCACTGACAACTCTGAGCTTCAGGCCATCACTCACTCCTCCCAGCACAAGCCGACCCCTTCAGCTCAGTCCTGGCCTCCAGCTAGGCTCCACAGCTTTGTCGTGCTGCCACAGGAGGACAGTGTTATTTCATTCCTTCCCTATGTGGCTGTTCCCCTGAGTATCTAGTTTGTGCTTACTGGCTCTTTAATCTCCTAAATATGAGTATGCTGAGGCTCTCCTTGTCAAGGGAACCCCTTCCTTGTGGGGCTTACCTGCAGGATTTGGCTCTACCCTTCCTGCACCATAGCCTGGGCCTGAAGCCAGCTCTCAGGTGCTGGTGGTGGGCTGGTAGGAGGGAAGTGTGTGGCATGTGCCTGGTATAAAGAAGCCTGTTCCTATCATGGGGGAACAACTACTCTGCCCAGAGCGGTGAGGGAGAGGGCCACCAACCACTTTGGAAACCACTGGACCCATCTTCTTCACAAAAGGGGGGCCCTTCCTGCTGTTGAGCCATTCCAGAAAGGGCTAAACGACCTGATGGGTGTTTGCTAAATATGCTCAACACTTTGAGGTGAGAGTATTCCTGAAGAGTTCAGGGGCCTTTTCTGTCTCTTGGTCTCAGAGGTGAGAGGAAGGGCTGACACCGGTGTTGTAGGCATAAAGAACCTACAGTTATCTCGACCTTCTCTATGTGGACCTGCAGCATGGCCTGGCTTCCTTTTCCTTGGAGTGAATGTAGAGCTCAGTCACTTCTGAAGGTCCCTGGAGCTCTGTTGGAGCTGCTCAGGGTCTTCTGCGCTGGACAGAGAAGTCACAGCCAGGCTGGTTGCGGGATTATGAGCCGCCCCTCATTTACATGCTATTAACATTTGTTCTTTGCTCTTGCTTGCAGAGGAGCATGAAGGAGTACAGGCCCAGAGGGAGGAAGAGATACAGTAGCAATTTAGGGATGGCAGTCTCCATGGACGTGTGTAAGTCTGTGTATTGAATTCCCTGTGCCAAGTATTCTGGTTGTGTTTTGTCCTGGGTTCAGCAGTAGCAGTCATTTTTCCTCCTTCTTAGTAGCTGGTGCAGTGCTGTGTTTTTTGCCTTTCAGCCTGGGAACAACGCTGAAAACGCCGATGTGTTAAATAGAGCGTTATTCGTTTGCAGCCCGAGAATCCCTCTGTGCTGGGCTGCATCCGCACGTTTGAGCAGCAGTCAAGGGAGGGGATTCTCCCCTCGCTGTGCTCTGGGGAGATGCCCCTGCAGTCCTGATCCAGCTCTGGGGCAACACCACAAGAGGGATTGGAGCTGCTGGAGTGAGTCCAGAGAAGGCCACGAGAGCTGTTGAGGGTTCTGGACCAGGCTGAGAAACCTGGAGAGGGCCTTTTTACAAGGTAATGTAGGGACAGGACAAGGGGAATGGCTTTAACCTGACTGAGTGGAGATTGCTGCTTAATGAGGAACACCCAGGAGAAAGACAGTCTCCTTTCAAACACCACCATGTTTTAGTAACATACAGAGGAATAAGAGGGAGCGTAAGAGAAACAGTGTTGTTTTGCATATTGGGAATGGGGCTTTGCAAGATTAAGGCTTTCCAATATTAAGATTTTTCAATACTGGGGCTGGGCTGTTACTCAGGGAACAAAACAAAGGGTTTGAGATACCATAACTTAGAAAGACACACTCTGTGGTTAAAGACAGTATCATCTCTGGATGAAAGATACACTTTGTGGTTAAAAAGAATACTATCTTTGTACAGCCTATGACTAAGCAGGTGCAGGTTGGTTAAACATAAGTCAGGGTACCACATGTCTGCCAGAGTTTATGAAATCGGACCATAAAAAGAGATAATAAATGAGAGGAAGTGGCATACAAAATCAAGTAAAGGGAGATGTAACCAGAGGTGGGACAGTTGGCATGTAGATTATATGTATCCGATAGTCTGTGAACCTTGGAGTACCCAACCAATGGGGAAACTAAGGGAGGGAACTTGTGGACGGGATAGGAAATACAAATCCTTGTTCTGCCTTTGCTATGCATGCCTACTTGCCAGGACACCCGTTTTTGCAATAACATTAATAAACAGCTGCTCACTGCTGTGTCTACCCTGAGCTTTTAGAAGAAAAGTTTTTTTTCTCACAGTTTCCTCCAGAGCCCAATGTCCCTACCCAGAACCACTTCACAGCTCTGCAGGGGACTAACAGAGGAACAACCTGTTCCCGCACCAATGAAGAGGAAAACTGCTGGTGCAGCCAGAAACAGTGGTGGTGGATAGCAGTAGGAGATTCTGCTTTGAAAGGTAGAGGCACTGCATCAAGTTGTCCAAAGAAGTGGTAAAGGCTCTGCCCCTTTCAGATGAAGAGACCAGGGTTAGAAGGGACCTTAAAACTCATCCAGTTCCAAACCCAGCCACAGCCAGGGTCAAGCACACCAGGCACACCCAGGAGTTGCTGTGAGCGGACCTGCCCTTAGCACGGCTCACCTATGAGAAAGGGAGAGTGACCAAGGTTTGCAAATCATATATTCATAGATCCCAGACTGGTTTGAGTTGGGAGGCTCATCTAATTCCTACCCCCTGCCACGGGCAGGGACACCTTCCACTAGAGCAATTTTCTCACAGCACTGTCCAAACTGGCTAGGAGGGGAATTGCCTGCAAGTTATAAGCAAAATCATTAAAAAAAAATCCTTTTACTAAAGTGTCTGCACTGGGAGTTTCAGTCTTCATCAGTTTTCTCTTACTTAACTTCACTTGTCCTCCAACACAACGCAGCCAGCTCTGGGGCAGAGACCAGCAGCAGTGCTGCAGCATGGACACAGCCACATCTGCTCCTTTGGGTGGGTTGGGTTATGAAAAGGTACTGGTCTAGCTACTTGTCAGCCATTCTGCTTTCCTTGAAATGCATTAGTCTTTCAGAAATGTGATTTGTTCGTAAAACATTTGCATTTTGGTGAAAGCAAAGCTAAAAAGACCCAACACCTGGAAAATGTTTTGCTTTATTTGCAAGGATGCTCCCCTTTTGTCCTCTCTTTGATTTTTCCCTTGGCAACAGGAAAAGGGGAATGAGGAAAAGAAAGAGAGAGAGGTAAAAGAGGGAAAAACAACAACAGCAATAAAGCCTTGGTAAGTAGAACTTTCTCATAGAGGTTTTAAAGTTTTGGTGGGATATGCAAGCATGATTTTTTAGAAAAACACGCTGGGAAAGCACTTGGAAATTAATTAAATAATAAATTTGTGAACACTCTTTGCCATATTTTGGTTAGCTCTAGCAGCTCTTTTAGCTGAGATTGAACATCCTCTGTTGCCTTTTCCACTGCAGTTTGACCATGAGGATGAGCAGCAGTGTCACCCTTACAAATGGATGAACATGGTGTCATGGTGCTGTGGCCAAGAGACATCAGGGTCCAGCTCTGCTGCCCCTTTGGAGCTTGGCCTCGTTGGCAGCAGCAAAATTCCCCTTGCCCTTCAGAGCTGTGCTCTTTCAGGCAATCCCCCTCCCCAGAGCCAGTGGCTGAAGGAGTCTGTGGACTTTCCAGCAGCTGAATACCGCAGAAACTGAAGGCTGCATGCTTTTCTGGAAGGACCCAGTTCCTGCATCCTGTGTCAGGGAGAGAACTAGCTGCTGCCAGGTTCAGCAGAGGGCAGAAAAGGTGGGGGCTGGTTCCTTGGTTGCAGCCTCATTCGCATTTGAGCCTTCCCTTTCCTGGGTTTACACACTCTTCCCTGAAGGACAGCCCCTCTGGCCAGCAGCCGTGCTGTGCCCGGCTAGCAGGAGCTCACCTGCCCTGGGAAGGGGGAAGATGGAGCTGGTAGAAAGCCACTAGCTTCCACCAAGGGTATCTGCTCCTCTAAGCCATGCGGTCCCATAGGATCCCTTTCTTGTGCCATACATGGGTGGGGTGAGCATCATCCTTGGTCGGGGAGCCTGGGGAAGAAGTGAATTGGGGAGGACTTT
>NW_022994133.1:0-112597 GCF_012275295.1 Melopsittacus undulatus | reverse complement strand
GAGAGAAGTGCAAAACCGTGTTAGAAAAGGCCACAAATGGCTTAAAATGGAAAAAAAACTTTGTTAGACAAAGGCTAGAATTAGCTAAAATGTCTGAAAATGAGTTAGAAGTGAGTAAAAAAATAGGTTAGAAATGGTCAAAAATGGCTTAAAATGGGTGGGAAATGGGCAAAAACAGTTTAGAAAAGAAAAAAACAAGGCTGAAATTGGTTAGAAATTGACAAAATTGTCTAGAGAAGGAAAAAAATGGCTTAAAATGCTTGAAAGTTGGCCAAAAAACGGTTTAGAAACAGGAAAAAATGGCTTTATGAGGGATAGAGAGGTGAAAAACTGGGTTAGAGATGGCGACAAACGCTTAAAAAAAGGGTTAGGGAGGTGCAAAACTGGGTTAGAAATGGACGCAAATGGTTTATAAAGAGTTAGAGGGGTGCAAAACGGGTAGAAATGGCTAAAAATGGCTTGAAGGGGGCTAAAAATAGCTTAAAGTGTGTTAGAAATGGCCAAAGATGGGTTAAGAAGGGATAGAGAAGTCCAAACATGGCAAGATATGGCCAAAACTGGGCCCAGATTTATTAGAGATGTGCAAAAACGGGTTAGAAAAAGGAAAACAGCGGCTTGAAACGGGTTGCAATTGAGCAAAAATGGTTTAGAAATAGCCAAAATTGGCTTTAAAGTTGTTAGAGAAGAGCAAAATTGGGTTAGAAACGGCCAAAACCGGCTTAAGAATGATGAGAGAAGTGCAAAACCGTGTTAGAAAAGGCCACAAATGGCTTAAAACTGGAAAAAAAACTTTGTTAGACAAGGCTAGAATTAGCTAAAAATGTCTGAAAATGAGTTAGAAGTGAGTAAAAATAGGTTAGAAATGGTCAAAAATGGCTTAAAATGGGTGGGAAATGGGCAAAAACAGTTTAGAAAAGGAAAAAACAAGGCTGAAATTGGTTAGAAATTGACAAAATTGTCTAGAGAAGGAAAAAAATGGCTTAAAATGCCTTGAAAGTTGGCAAAAACGGTTTAGAAACAGGAAAAAATGGCTTTATGAGGGATAGAGAGGTGAAAAACTGGGTTAGAGATGGCGACAAACGCTTAAAAAAAAGGGTTAGGGAGGTGCAAAACTGGGTTAGAAATGGACGCAACTAGTTATAAAGAGTTAGAGGGGTGCAAAACGGGTAGAAATGGCTAAAAATGGCTTGAAGGGGGCTAAAAATAGCTTAAAGTGGGTTAGAAATGGCCAAAGATGGGTTAAGAAGGGATAGAGAAGTCCAAACATGGGCGAGATATGGCCAAAAACTGGGCCCAGATTTATTAGAGATGTGCAAAAACGGGTTAGAAAAGGAAAACAGCGGCTTTGAAACGGGTTGCAGTTGGGCAAAAATGGCTTAGAAATAGCGCAAAACTGGCTTTAAAATTGATGGAGATGAGCAAAGATGGTTTAGAAATTGCCAAAACCGGCTTAAATATGGTTAGAGAGTGCAAAACTGGGTTAGAAATGGCCAAAGATGGCTTAACAAGGCATAGAGAAATGCCAAAACAAGTTAGATATGGCCAAAATTGGGCCGGATTTGTTAGAGATGTGCAAAAACGGGTTAGAAAAGGAAAACAGCGGCTTGAAACGGGTTGCAATTGAGCAAAAATGGTTTAGAAATAGCCAAAATTGGCTTAAAGTTGTTAGAGAAGAGCAAAATTGGGTTAGAAACGGCCAAAACCGGCTTAAGAATGATGAGAGAAGTGCAAAACCGTGTTAGAAAAGGCCACAAATGGCTTAAAACTGGAAAAAAAACTTTGTTAGACAAGGCTAGAATTAGCTAAAAATGTCTGAAAATGAGTTAGAAGTGAGTAAAAATAGGTTAGAAATGGTCAAAAATGGCTTAAAATGGGTGGGAAATGGGCAAAAAAACAGTTTAGAAAAGGAAAAAAACAAGGCTGAAATTGGTTAGAAATTGACAAAATTGTCTAGAGAAGGAAAAAAAATGGCTTAAAATGCCTTGAAAGTTGGCAAAAAACGGTTTAGAAACAGGAAAAAATGGCTTTATGAGGGATAGAGAGGTGAAAAACTGGGTTAGAGATGGCCACAAACGCTTAAAAAAAAGGGTTAGGGAGGTGCAAAACTGGGTTAGAAATGGACGCAAATGGTTATAAAGAGTTAGAGGGGTGCAAAACGGGTAGAAATGGCTAAAAATGGCTTGAAGGGGGCTAAAAATAGCTTAAAGTGGGTTAGAAATGGCCAAAGATGGGTTAAGAAGTGATAGAGAAGTCCAAACATGGGCAAGATATGGCCAAAAATAGGGCCCAGATTTATTAGAGATGTGCAAAAACGGGTTAGAAAAGGAAAACAGCGGCTTGAAACGGGTTGCAATTGAGCAAAAATGGTTTAGAAATAGCCAAAATTGGCTTTAAAGTTGTTAGAGAAGAGCAAAATTGGGTTAGAAACGGCCAAAACCGGCTTAAGAATGATGAGAGAAGTGCAAAACCGTGTTAGAAAAGGCCACAAATGGCTTAAAACTGGAAAAAAAAACTTTGTTAGACAAGGCTAGAATTAGCTAAAAATGTCTGAAAATGAGTTAGAAGTGAGTAAAAATAGGTTAGAAATGGTCAAAAATGGCTTAAAATGGGTGGGAAATGGGCAAAAACAGTTTAGAAAAGGAAAAAACAAGGCTGAAATTGGTTAGAAATTGACAAAATTGTCTAGAGAAGGAAAAAAATGGCTTAAAATGCCTTGAAAGTTGGCAAAAAACGGTTTAGAAACAGGAAAAAATGGCTTTATGAGGGATAGAGAGGTGAAAAACTGGGTTAGAGATGGCGACAAACGCTTAAAAAAAAAGGGTTAGGGAGGTGCAAAACTGGGTTAGAAATGGACGCAACTAGTTATAAAGAGTTAGAGGGGTGCAAAACGGGTAGAAATGGCTAAAAATGGCTTGAAGGGGGCTAAAAATAGCTTAAAGTGGGTTAGAAATGGCCAAAGATGGGTTAAGAAGGGATAGAGAAGTCCAAACATGGGCGAGATATGGCCAAAACTGGGCCCAGATTTATTAGAGATGTGCAAAAACGGGTTAGAAAAGGAAAACAGCGGCTTGAAACGGGTTGCAGTTGGGCAAAAATGGCTTAGAAATAGCCAAAACTGGCTTTAAAATTGATGGAGATGAGCAAAGATGGTTTAGAAATTGCCAAAACCGGCTTAAATATGGTTAGAGAGTGCAAAAACTGGGTTAGAAATGGCCAAAGATGGCTTAACAAGGCATAGAGAAATGCCAAAACCAGTTAGATATGGCCAAAATTGGGCCGGATTTGTTAGAGATGTGCAAAAAACGGGTTAGAAAAGGAAAACAGCGGCTTGAAACGGGTTGCAATTGAGCAAAAATGGTTTAGAAATAGCCAAAATTGGCTTTAAAGTTGTTAGAGAAGAGCAAAATTGGGTTAGAAACGGCCAAAACCGGCTTAAGAATGATGAGAGAAGTGCAAAACCGTGTTAGAAAAGGCCACAAATGGCTTAAAACTGGAAAAAAAACTTTGTTAGACAAGGCTAGAATTAGCTAAAAATGTCTGAAAATGAGTTAGAAGTGAGTAAAAATAGGTTAGAAATGGTCAAAAATGGCTTAAAATGGGTGGGAAATGGGCAAAAACAGTTTAGAAAAGGAAAAAAAACAAGGCTGAAATTGGTTAGAAATTGACAAAATTGTCTAGAGAAGGAAAAAAATGGCTTAAAATGCCTTGAAAGTTGGCAAAAAACGGTTTAGAAACAGGAAAAAATGGCTTTATGAGGGATAGAGAGGTGAAAAACTGGGTTAGAGATGGCGACAAACGCTTAAAAAAAAGGGTTAGGGAGGTGCAAAACTGGGTTAGAAATGGACGCAACTAGTTATAAAGAGTTAGAGGGGTGCAAAACGGGTAGAAATGGCTAAAAATGGCTTGAAGGGGGCTAAAAATAGCTTAAAGTGGGTTAGAAATGGCCAAAGATGGGTTAAGAAGGGATAGAGAAGTCCAAACATGGGCGAGATATGGCCAAAACTGGGCCCAGATTTATTAGAGATGTGCAAAAACGGGTTAGAAAAGGAAAACAGCGGCTTGAAACGGGTTGCAGTTGGGCAAAAATGGCTTAGAAATAGCCAAAACTGGCTTTAAATTGATGGAGATGAGCAAAATGGGTTAGAAATTGCCAAAACCGGCTTAAAATGGTTAGAGAGTGCAAAACTGGGTTAGAAATGGCCAAAGATGGCTTAAAAAACATAGAGAAAAAAAACTTTGTTAGACAAGGCTAGAATTAGCTAAAAAAAGATGGCAAAAACGGGTGAAAATGAGCTTAAAAGGAATTGAGCAAAATTTATAGAATTGGCTTTAGTTGTTAGAGAAGAGCAAAATTGGGTTAGAAACCCAAAACCGGCTTAAGAATGATGAGAGAAGTAAAACCGTGTTAGAAGGCCACACTTAAATTTGGAAAAAAAATTTAGAGAAAGCTAGAATTAGCTAAAAATAGTCTGAAAATGAGTTAGAAGTGAGTAAAAATAGGTTAGAAATGGTCAAAAATGGCTTAAAATGGGTGGGAAATGGGCAAAAACAGTTTAGAAAAGAAAAAAACAAGGCTGAAATTGGTTAGAAATTGACAAAATTGTCTAGAGAAGGAAAAAAATGGCTAAAATGCCTTGAAAGTTGGCAAAAACGGTTTAGAAACAGGAAAAAATGGCTTTATGAGGGATAGAGAGGTGAAAAACTGGGTTAGAGATGGCGACAAACGCTTAAAAAAAGGGTTAGGGAGGTGCAAAACTGGGTTAGAAATGGACGCAACTAGTTATAAAGAGTTAGAGGGGTGCAAAACGGGTAGAAATGGCTAAAAATGGCTTGAAGGGGGCTAAAAATAGCTTAAAGTGGGTTAGAAATGGCCAAAGATGGGTTAAGAAGGGATAGAGAAGTCCAAACATGGGCGAGATATGGCCAAAACTGGGCCCAGATTTATTAGAGATGTGCAAAAAACGGGTTAGAAAAGGAAAAACAGCGGCTTGAAACGGGTTGCAGTTGGGCAAAAATGGCTTAGAAATAGCCAAAACTGGCTTTAAAATTGATGGAGATGAGCAAAGATGGTTTAGAAATTGCCAAAACCGGCTTAAATATGGTTAGAGAGTGCAAAACTGGGTTAGAAATGGCCAAAGATGGCTTAACAAGGCATAGAGAAATGCCAAAACAAGTTAGATATGGCCAAAATTGGGCCGGATTTGTTAGAGATGTGCAAAAAACGGGTTAGAAAAGGAAAACAGCGGCTTGAAACGGGTTGCAATTGAGCAAAAATGGTTTAGAAATAGCCAAAATTGGCTTTAAAGTTGTTAGAGAAGAGCAAAATTGGGTTAGAAACGGCCAAAACCAGCTTAAGAATGATGAGAGAAGTGCAAAACCGTGTTAGAAAAGGCCACAAATGGCTTAAAACTGGAAAAAAAACTTTGTTAGACAAGGCTAGAATTAGCTAAAAATGTCTGAAAATGAGTTAGAAGTGAGTAAAAATAGGTTAGAAATGGTCAAAAATGGCTTAAAATGGGTGGGAAATGGGCAAAAACAGTTTAGAAAAGGAAAAAAAAACAAGGCTGAAATTGGTTAGAAATTGACAAAATTGTCTAGAGAAGGAAAAAAATGGCTTAAAATGCCTTGAAAGTTGGCAAAAACGGTTTAGAAACAGGAAAAAATGGCTTTATGAGGGATAGAGAGGTGAAAAACTGGGTTAGAGATGGCGACAAACGCTTAAAAAAAGGGTTAGGGAGGTGCAAAACTGGGTTAGAAATGGACGCAAATGGTTTATAAAGAGTTAGAGGGGTGCAAAACGGGTAGTAGAAATGGCTAAAAATGGCTTGAAGGGGGCTAAAAATAGCTTAAAGTGGGTTAGAAATGGCCAAAGATGGGTTAAGAAGATAGAGAAGTCCAAACATGGGCAAGATATGGCCAAAACTGGGCCCAGATTTATTAGAGATGTGCAAAAACGGGTTAGAAAAGGAAAACAGCGGCTTGAAACGGGTTGCAATTGAGCAAAAATGGTTTAGAAATAGCCAAAATTGGCTTTAAAGTTGTTAGAGAAGAGCAAAATTGGGTTAGAAACGGCCAAAACCGGCTTAAGAATGATGAGAGAAGTGCAAAACCGTGTTAGAAAAGGCCACAAATGGCTTAAAACTGGAAAAAAAAACTTTGTTAGACAAGGCTAGAATTAGCTAAAAATGTCTGAAAATGAGTTAGAAGTGAGTAAAAATAGGTTAGAAATGGTCAAAAATGGCTTAAAATGGGTGGGAAATGGGCAAAAACAGTTTAGAAAAGAAAAAAACAAGGCTGAAATTGGTTAGAAATTGACAAAATTGTCTAGAGAAGGAAAAAAATGGCTTAAAATGCCTTGAAAGTTGGCAAAAACGGTTTAGAAACAGGAAAAAATGGCTTTATGAGGGATAGAGAGGTGAAAAAACTGGGTTAGAGATGGCGACAAACGCTTAAAAAAAAGGGTTAGGGAGGTGCAAAACTGGGTTAGAAATGGACGCAACTAGTTATAAAGAGTTAGAGGGGTGCAAAACGGGTAGAAATGGCTAAAAATGGCTTGAAGGGGGCTAAAAATAGCTTAAAGTGGGTTAGAAATGGCCAAAGATGGGTTAAGAAGGGATAGAGAAGTCCAAACATGGGCGAGATATGGCCAAAACTGGGCCCAGATTTATTAGAGATGTGCAAAAAACGGGTTAGAAAAGGAAAACAGCGGCTTTGAAACGGGTTGCAGTTGGGCAAAAATGGCTTAGAAATAGCGAAAAATGGCTTTAAAATTGATGGAGATGAGCAAAGATGGTTTAGAAATGGCTAAAAATGGCTTAAATATGGTTAGAGAGTGCAAAACTGGGTTAGAAATGGCCAAAGATGGCTTAACAAGGCATAGAGAAATGCCAAAACCAGTTAGATATGGCCAAAATTGGGCCGGATTTGTTAGAGATGTGCAAAAACGTGTTAGAAAAGGAAAACAGCGGCTTGAAACGGTTGCAATTGAGCAAAAATGGTTTAGAAATAGCCAAAATTGGCTTTAAAGTTGTTAGAGAAGAGCAAAATTGGGTTAGAAACGGCCAAAACCGGCTTAAGAATGATGAGAGAAGTGCAAAACCGTGTTAGAAAAGGCCACAAATGGCTTAAAACTGGAAAAAAAACTTTGTTAGACAAGGCTAGAATTAGCTAAAAATGTCTGAATATGAGTTAGAAGTGAGTAAAAATAGGTTAGAAATGGTCAAAAATGGCTTAAAATGGTGGGAAATGGCAAAAACAGTTTAGAAAAGGAAAAAACAAGGCTGAAATTGGTTAGAAATTGACAAAATTGTCTAGAGAAGGAAAAAAATGGCTTAAAATGCCTTGAAAGTTGGCAAAAAACGGTTTAGAAACAGGAAAAAATGGCTTTATGAGGGATAGAGAGGTGAAAAACTGGGTTAGAGATGGCGACAAACGCTTAAAAAAAAGGGTTAGGGAGGTGCAAAACTGGGTTAGAAATGGACGCAACTAGTTATAAAGAGTTAGAGGGGTGCAAAACGGGTAGAAATGGCTAAAAATGGCTTGAAGGGGCTAAAAATAGCTTAAAGTGGGTTAGAAATGGCCAAAGATGGGTTAAGAAGGGATAGAGAAGTCCAAACATGGGCGAGATATGGCCAAAACTGGGCCCAGATTTATTAGAGATGTGCAAAAACGGGTTAGAAAAGGAAAACAGCGGCTTGAAACGGGTTGCAGTTGGGCAAAAAATGGCTTAGAAATAGCCAAAACTGGCTTTAAAATGATGGAGATGAGCAAAGATGGTTTAGAAATTGCCAAAACCGGCTTAAATATGGTTAGAGAGTGCAAAACTGGGTTAGAAATGGCCAAAGATGGCTTAACAAGGCATAGAGAAATGCAAAAACAGTTAGATATGGCCAAAATTGGGCCGGATTTGTTAGAGATGTGCAAAAAACGGGTTAGAAAAGGAAAACAGCGGCTTGAAACGGGTTGCAATTGAGCAAAAATGGTTTAGAAATAGCCAAAATTGGCTTTAAAGTTGTTAGAGAAGAGCAAAATTGGGTTAGAAACGGCCAAAAACCGGCTTAAGAATGATGAGAGAAGTGCAAAACCGTGTTAGAAAAGGCCACAAATGGCTTAAAACTGGAAAAAAAACTTTGTTAGACAAGGCTAGAATTAGCTAAAAATGTCTGAAAATGAGTTAGAAGTGAGTAAAAATAGGTTAGAAATGGTCAAAAATGGCTTAAAATGGGTGGGAAATGGGCAAAAAACAGTTTAGAAAAGGAAAAAAAAAAGGCTGAAATTGGTTAGAAATTGACAAAATTGTCTAGAGAAGGAAAAAAATGGCTTAAAATGCCTTGAAAGTTGGCAAAAAACGGTTTAGAAACAGGAAAAAAAATGGCTTTATGAGGGATAGAGAGGTGAAAAACTGGGTTAGAGATGGCGACAAACGCTTAAAAAAAAGGGTTAGGGAGGTGCAAAACTGGGTTAGAAATGGACGCAAATAGTTATAAAGAGTTAGAGGGGTGCAAAACGGGTAGAAATGGCTAAAAATGGCTTGAAGGGGGCTAAAAATAGCTTAAAGTGGGTTAGAAATGGCCAAAGATGGGTTAAGAAGGGATAGAGAAGTCCAAACATGGGCGAGATATGGCCAAAACTGGGCCCAGATTTATTAGAGATGTGCAAAAAACGGGTTAGAAAAGGAAAACAGCGGCTTGAAACGGGTTAGAGAAATGCCAAAACAAGTTAGATATGGCCAAATTGGGCCGGATTTGTTAGAGATGTGCAAAAACATGGGTTAGAAAGGAAAACAGCGGCTTGAAACGGGTTGCAATTGAGCAAAAATGGTTTAGAAATAGCCAAAATTGGCTTTAAAAGTTGTTAGAGAAGAGCAAAAATGGGTTAGAAACGGCCAAAACCGGCTTAAGAATGATGAGAGAAGTGCAAAACCGTGTTAGAAAAGGCCACAAATGGCTTAAAACTGGAAAAAAAACTTTGTTAGACAAGGCTAGAATTAGCTAAAAATGTCTGAAAATGAGTTAGAAGTGAGTAAAAATAGGTTAGAAATGGTCAAAAATGGCTTAAAATGGGTGGGAAATGGGCAAAAACAGTTTAGAAAAGGAAAAAAACAAGGCTGAAATTGGTTAGAAATTGACAAAATTGTCTAGAGAAGGAAAAAAATGGCTTAAAATGCCTTGAAAGTTGGCAAAAACGGTTTAGAAACAGGAAAAAATGGGCTTTATGAGGGATAGAGAGGTGAAAAACTGGGTTAGAGATGGCGACAAACGCTTAAAAAAAAGGGTTAGGGAGGTGCAAAACTGGGTTAGAAATGGACGCAACTAGTTATAAAGAGTTAGAGGGGTGCAAAACGGGTAGAAATGGCTAAAAATGGCTTGAAGGGGGCTAAAAATAGCTTAAAGTGGGTTAGAAATGGCCAAAGATGGGTTAAGAAGGGATAGAGAAGTCCAAACATGGGCGAGATATGGCCAAAACTGGGCCCAGATTTATTAGAGATGTGCCAAAAACGGGTTAGAAAAATAAAACAGCGGCTTGAAACGGGTTGCAGTTGGGCAAAAATGGCTTAGAAATAGCGAAAAACTGGCTTTAAAATTGATGGAGATGAGCAAAGATGGTTTAGAAATTGCCAAAACCGGCTTAAATATGGTTAGAGAGTGCAAAACTGGGTTAGAAATGGCCAAAGATGGCTTAACAAGGCATAGAGAAATGCAAAAACAGTTAGATATGGCCAAAATTGGGCCGGATTTGTTAGAGATGTGCAAAAACGGGTTAGAAAAGGAAAACAGCGGCTTGAAACGGGTTGCAATTGAGCAAAAATGGTTTAGAAATAGCCAAAATTGGCTTTAAAGTTGTTAGAGAAGAGCAAAATTGGGTTAGAAACGGCCAAAACCGGCTTAAGAATGATGAGAGAAGTGCAAAACCGTGTTAGAAAAGGCCACAAATGGCTTAAAACTGGAAAAAAAACTTTGTTAGACAAGGCTAGAATTAGCTAAAAATGTCTGAAAATGAGTTAGAAGTGAGTAAAAATAGGTTAGAAATGGTCAAAAATGGCTTAAAATGGGTGGGAAATGGGCAAAAACAGTTTAGAAAAGGAAAAAAACAAGGCTGAAATTGGTTAGAAATTGACAAAATTGTCTAGAGAAGGAAAAAAATGGCTTAAAATGCCTTGAAAGTTGGCAAAAACGGTTTAGAAACAGGAAAAAAATGGCTTTATGAGGGATAGAGAGGTGAAAAACTGGGTTAGAGATGGCGACAAACGCTTAAAAAAAAGGGTTAGGGAGGTGCAAAACTGGGTTAGAAATGGACGCAAATGGTTATAAAAGAGTTAGAGGGGTGCAAAACGGGTAGAAATGGCTAAAAATGGCTTGAAGGGGGCTAAAAATAGCTTAAAGTGGGTTAGAAATGGCCAAAGATGGGTTAAGAAGTGATAGAGAAGTCCAAACATGGGCAAGATATGGCCAAAACTAGGCCCAGATTTATTAGAGATGTGCAAAAACGGGTTAGAAAAATAAAACAGCGGCTTGAAACGCGTTGCAATTGAGCAAAAATGGTTTAGAAATAGCCAAAATTGGCTTTAAAGTTGTTAGAGAAGAGCAAAATTGGTTAGAAACGGCCAAAACCGGCTTAAGAATGATGAGAGAAGTGCAAAACCGTGTTAGAAGTGGCCACAAATGGCTTAAAACTGGAAAAAAAACTTTGTTAGACAAGGCTAGAATTAGCTAAAAATGTCTGAAAATGAGTTAGAAGTGAGTAAAAATAGGTTAGAAATGGTCAAAAATGGCTTAAAATGGGTGGGAAATGGGCAAAAACAGTTTAGAAAAGGAAAAAAACAAGGCTGAAATTGGTTAGAAATTGACAAAATTGTCTAGAGAAGGAAAAAAATGGCTTAAAATGCCTTGAAAGTTGGCAAAAACGTTTAGAAACAGGAAAAAATGGCTTTATGAGGGATAGAGAGGTGAAAAACTGGGTTAGAGATGGCGACAAACGCTTAAAAAAAAGGGTTAGGGAGGTGCAAAACTGGGTTAGAAATGGACGCAACTAGTTATAAAGAGTTAGAGGGGTGCAAAACGGGTAGAAATGGCTAAAAATGGCTTGAAGGGGGCTAAAAATAGCTTAAAGTGGGTTAGAAATGGCCAAAGATGGGTTAAGAAGGATAGAGAAGTCCAAACATGGGCGAGATATGGCCAAAACTGGGCCCAGATTTATTAGAGATGTGCAAAACGGGTTAGAAAAAAAAACAGCGGCTTGAAACGGGTTGCAGTTGGGCAAAAATGGCTTAGAAATAGCGAAAACTGGCTTTAAAATTGATGGAGATGAGCAAAGATGGTTTAGAAATTGCCAAAACCGGCTTAAATATGGTTAGAGAGTGCAAAACTGGGTTAGAAATGGCCAAAGATGGCTTAACAAGGCATAGAGAAATGCCAAACCAGTTAGATATGGCCAAAATTGGGCCGGATTTGTTAGAGATGTGCAAAAACGGGTTAGAAAAGGAAAACAGCGGCTTGAAACGGGTTGCAATTGAGCAAAAATGGTTTAGAAATAGCCAAAATTGGCTTTAAAGTTGTTAGAGAAGAGCAAAATTGGGTTAGAAACGGCCAAAACCGGCTTAAGAATGATGAGAGAAGTGCAAAACCGTGTTAGAAAAGGCCACAAATGGATTAAAACTGGAAAAAAAACTTTGTTAGACAAGGCTAGAATTAGCTAAAAATGTCTGAAAATGAGTTAGAAGTGAGTAAAAATAGGTTAGAAATGGTCAAAAATGGCTTAAAATGGGTGGGAAATGGGCAAAAACAGTTTAGAAAAGGAAAAAACAAGGCTGAAATTGGTTAGAAATTGACAAAATTGTCTAGAGAAGGAAAAAAATGGCTTAAAATGCTTGAAAGTTGGCAAAAAACGGTTTAGAAACAGGAAAAAATGGCTTTATGAGGGATAGAGAGGTGAAAAACTGGGTTAGAGATGGCGACAAACGCTTAAAAAAAAGGGTTAGGGAGGTGCAAAACTGGGTTAGAAATGGACGCAACTAGTTATAAAGAGTTAGAGGGGTGCAAAACGGGTAGAAATGGCTAAAAATGGCTTGAAGGGGCTAAAAATAGCTTAAAGTGGGTTAGAAATGGCCAAAGATGGGTTAAGAAGGGATAGAGAAGTCCAAACATGGGCGAGATATGGCCAAAAGTGGGCCCAGATTTATTAGAGATGTGCAAAAACGGGTTAGAAAAGGAAAACAGCGGCTTGAAACGGGTTGCAGTTGGGCAAAAATGGCTTAGAAATAGCGAAAACCGGCTTTAAAATTGATGGAGATGAGCAAAGATGGTTTAGAAATTGCCAAAACCGGCTTAAATATGGTTAGAGAGTGCAAAACTGGGTTAGAAATGGCCAAAGATGGCTTAACAAGGCATAGAGAAATGCCAAAACCAGTTAGATATGGCCAAAATTGGGCCGGATTTGTTAGAGATGTGCAAAAACGGGTTAGAAAAGGAAAACAGCGGCTTGAAACGGGTTGCAATTGAGCAAAAATGGTTTAGAAATAGCCAAAATTGGCTTTAAAGTTGTTAGAGAAGAGCAAAATTGGGTTAGAAACGGCCAAAACCGGCTTAAGAATGATGAGAGAAGTGCAAAACCGTGTTAGAAAAGGCCACAAATGGCTTAAAACTGGAAAAAAAACTTTGTTAGACAAGGCTAGAATTAGCTAAAAATGTCTGAAAATGAGTTAGAAGTGAGTAAAAATAGGTTAGAAATGGTCAAAAATGGCTTAAAATGGGTGGAAATGGGCAAAAACAGTTTAGAAAAGGAAAAAACAAGGCTGAAATTGGTTAGAAATTGACAAAATTGTCTAGAGAAGGAAAAAAATGGCTTAAAATGCCTTGAAAGTTGGCAAAAACGGTTTAGAAACAGGAAAAAATGGCTTTATGAGGGATAGAGAGGTGAAAAACTGGGTTAGAGATGGCGACAAACGCTTAAAAAAAAGGGTTAGGGAGGTGCAAAACTGGGTTAGAAATGGACGCAACTAGTTATAAAGAGTTAGAGGGGTGCAAAACGGGTAGAAATGGCTAAAAATGGCTTGAAGGGGGCTAAAAATAGCTTAAAGTGGGTTAGAAATGGCCAAAGATGGGTTAAGAAGGGATAGAGAAGTCCAAACATGGGCGAGATATGGCCAAAACTGGGCCCAGATTTATTAGAGATGTGCAAAAACGGGTTAGAAAAGGAAAACAGCGGCTTGAAACGGGTTGCAGTTGGGCAAAAATGGCTTAGAAATAGCCAAAACTGGCTTTAAAATTGATGGAGATGAGCAAAGATGGTTTAGAAATTGCCAAAACCGGCTTAAATATGGTTAGAGAGTGCAAAACTGGGTTAGAAATGGCCAAAGATGGCTTAACAAGGCATAGAGAAATGCCAAAACCAGTTAGATATGGCCAAAATTGGGGCGGATTTGTTAGAGATGTGCAAAAACGGGTTAGAAAAGGAAAACAGCGGCTTGAAACGGGTTGCAATTGAGCAAAAATGGTTTAGAAATAGCCAAAATTGGCTTTAAAGTTGTTAGAGAAGAGCAAAATTGGGTTAGAAACGGCCAAAACCGGCTTAAGAATGATGAGAGAAGTGCAAAACCGTGTTAGAAAAGGCCACAAATGGATTAAAACTGGAAAAAAAACTTTGTTAGACAAGGCTAGAATTAGCTAAAAATGTCTGAAAATGAGTTAGAAGTGAGTAAAAATAGGTTAGAAATGGTCAAAAATGGCTTAAAATGGGTGGGAAATGGGCAAAAACAGTTTAGAAAAGGAAAAAACAAGGCTGAAATTGGTTAGAAATTGACAAAATTGTCTAGAGAAGGAAAAAAATGGCTTAAAATGCCTTGAAAGTTGGCAAAAACGGTTTAGAAACAGGAAAAAATGGCTTTATGAGGGATAGAGAGGTGAAAAACTGGGTTAGAGATGGCGACAAACGCTTAAAAAAAAGGGTTAGGGAGGTGCAAAACTGGGTTAGAAATGGACGCAACTAGTTATAAAGAGTTAGAGGGGTGCAAAACGGGTAGAAATGGCTAAAAATGGCTTGAAGGGGGCTAAAAATAGCTTAAAGTGGGTTAGAAATGGCCAAAGATGGGTTAAGAAGGGATAGAGAAGTCCAAACATGGGCGAGATATGGCCAAAACTGGGCCCAGATTTATTAGAGATGTGCAAAAACGGGTTAGAAAAATAAAACAGCGGCTTGAAACGGGTTGCAGTTGGGCAAAAATGGCTTAGAAATAGCGAAAATGGCTTTAAAATTGATGGAGATGAGCAAAGATGGTTTAGAAATTGCCAAAACCGGCTTAAATATGGTTAGAGAGTGCAAAACTGGGTTAGAAATGGCCAAAGATGGCTTAACAAGGCATAGAGAAATGCCAAAACCAGTTAGATATGGCCAAAATTGGGCCGGATTTGTTAGAGATGTGCAAAAACGGGTTAGAAAAGGAAAACAGCGGCTTGAAACGGGTTGCAATTGAGCAAAAATGGTTTAGAAATAGCCAAAATTGGCTTTAAAGTTGTTAGAGAAGAGCAAAATTGGGTTAGAAACGGCCAAAACCGGCTTAAGAATGATGAGAGAAGTGCAAAACCGTGTTAGAAAAGGCCACAAATGGCTTAAAACTGGAAAAAAAACTTTGTTAGACAAGGCTAGAATTAGCTAAAAATGTCTGAAAATGAGTTAGAAGTGAGTAAAAATAGGTTAGAAATGGTCAAAAATGGCTTAAAATGGGTGGGAAATGGGCAAAAACAGTTTAGAAAAGGAAAAAACAAGGCTGAAATTGGTTAGAAATTGACAAAATTGTCTAGAGAAGGAAAAAAATGGCTTAAAATGCCTTGAAAGTTGGCAAAAACGGTTTAGAAACAGGAAAAAATGGCTTTATGAGGGATAGAGAGGTGAAAAACTGGGTTAGAGATGGCGACAAACGCTTAAAAAAAAGGGTTAGGGAGGTGCAAAACTGGGTTAGAAATGGACGCAACTAGTTATAAAGAGTTAGAGGGGTGCAAAACGGGTAGAAATGGCTAAAAATGGCTTGAAGGGGGCTAAAAATAGCTTAAAGTGGGTTAGAAATGGCCAAAGATGGGTTAAGAAGGGATAGAGAAGTCCAAACATGGGCGAGATATGGCCAAAACTGGGCCCAGATTTATTAGAGATGTGCAAAAACGGGTTAGAAAATAAAACAGCGGCTTGAAACGGGTTGCAGTTGGGCAAAAATGGCTTAGAAATAGCGAAAACTGGCTTTAAAATTGATGGAGATGAGCAAAGATGGTTTAGAAATTGCCAAAACCGGCTTAAATATGGTTAGAGAGTGCAAAACTGGGTTAGAAATGGCCAAAGATGGCTTAACAAGGCATAGAGAAATGCCAAAACCAGTTAGATATGGCCAAAATTGGGCCGGATTTGTTAGAGATGTGCAAAAACGGGTTAGAAAAGGAAAACAGCGGCTTGAAACGGGTTGCAATTGAGCAAAAATGGTTTAGAAATAGCCAAAATTGGCTTTAAAGTTGTTAGAGAAGAGCAAAATTGGGTTAGAAACGGCCAAAACCGGCTTAAGAATGATGAGAGAAGTGCAAAACCGTGTTAGAAAAGGCCACAAATGGCTTAAAACTGGAAAAAAAACTTTGTTAGACAAGGCTAGAATTAGCTAAAAATGTCTGAAAATGAGTTAGAAGTGAGTAAAAATAGGTTAGAAATGGTCAAAAATGGCTTAAAATGGGTGGGAAATGGGCAAAAACAGTTTAGAAAAGGAAAAAACAAGGCTGAAATTGGTTAGAAATTGACAAAATTGTCTAGAGAAGGAAAAAAATGGCTTAAAATGCCTTGAAAGTTGGCAAAAACGGTTTAGAAACAGGAAAAAATGGCTTTATGAGGGATAGAGAGGTGAAAAACTGGGTTAGAGATGGCGACAAACGCTTAAAAAAAAGGGTTAGGGAGGTGCAAAACTGGGTTAGAAATGGACGCAACTAGTTATAAAGAGTTAGAGGGGTGCAAAACGGGTAGAAATGGCTAAAAATGGCTTGAAGGGGGCTAAAAATAGCTTAAAGTGGGTTAGAAATGGCCAAAGATGGGTTAAGAAGGGATAGAGAAGTCCAAACATGGGCGAGATATGGCCAAAACTGGGCCCAGATTTATTAGAGATGTGCAAAAACGGGTTAGAAAAGGAAAACAGCGGCTTGAAACGGGTTGCAGTTGGGCAAAAATGGCTTAGAAATAGCGAAAACTGGCTTTAAAATTGATGGAGATGAGCAAAGATGGTTTAGAAATTGCCAAAACCGGCTTAAATATGGTTAGAGAGTGCAAAACTGGGTTAGAAATGGCCAAAGATGGCTTAACAAGGCATAGAGAAATGCCAAAACCAGTTAGATATGGCCAAAATTGGGCCGGATTTGTTAGAGATGTGCAAAAACGGGTTAGAAAAGGAAAACAGCGGCTTGAAACGGGTTGCAATTGAGCAAAAATGGTTTAGAAATAGCCAAAATTGGCTTTAAAGTTGTTAGAGAAGAGCAAAATTGGGTTAGAAACGGCCAAAACCGGCTTAAGAATGATGAGAGAAGTGCAAAACCGTGTTAGAAAAGGCCACAAATGGCTTAAAACTGGAAAAAAAAACTTTGTTAGACAAGGCTAGAATTAGCTAAAAATGTCTGAAAATGAGTTAGAAGTGAGTAAAAATAGGTTAGAAATGGTCAAAAATGGCTTAAAATGGGTGGGAAATGGGCAAAAACAGTTTAGAAAAGGAAAAAACAAGGCTGAAATTGGTTAGAAATTGACAAAATTGTCTAGAGAAGGAAAAAAATGGCTTAAAATGCCTTGAAAGTTGGCAAAAACGGTTTAGAAACAGGAAAAAATGGCTTTATGAGGGATAGAGAGGTGAAAAACTGGGTTAGAGATGGCGACAAACGCTTAAAAAAAAGGGTTAGGGAGGTGCAAAACTGGGTTAGAAATGGACGCAACTAGTTATAAAGAGTTAGAGGGGTGCAAAACGGGTAGAAATGGCTAAAAATGGCTTGAAGGGGGCTAAAAATAGCTTAAAGTGGGTTAGAAATGGCCAAAGATGGGTTAAGAAGGGATAGAGAAGTCCAAACATGGGCGAGATATGGCCAAAACTGGGCCCAGATTTATTAGAGATGTGCAAAAACGGGTTAGAAAAGGAAAACAGCGGCTTGAAACGGGTTGCAGTTGGGCAAAAATGGCTTAGAAATAGCCAAAACTGGCTTTAAAATTGATGGAGATGAGCAAAGATGGTTTAGAAATTGCCAAAACCGGCTTAAATATGGTTAGAGAGTGCAAAACTGGGTTAGAAATGGCCAAAGATGGCTTAACAAGGCATAGAGAAATGCCAAAACCAGTTAGATATGGCCAAAATTGGGCCGGATTTGTTAGAGATGTGCAAAAACGGGTTAGAAAAGGAAAACAGCGGCTTGAAACGGGTTGCAATTGAGCAAAAATGGTTTAGAAATAGCCAAAATTGGCTTTAAAGTTGTTAGAGAAGAGCAAAATTGGGTTAGAAACGGCCAAAACCGGCTTAAGAATGATGAGAGAAGTGCAAAACCGTGTTAGAAAAGGCCACAAATGGCTTAAAACTGGAAAAAAAACTTTGTTAGACAAGGCTAGAATTAGCTAAAAATGTCTGAAAATGAGTTAGAAGTGAGTAAAAATAGGTTAGAAATGGTCAAAAATGGCTTAAAATGGGTGGGAAATGGCCAAAAACAGTTTAGAAAAGGAAAAAACAAGGCTGAAATTGGTTAGAAATTGACAAAATTGTCTAGAGAAGGAAAAAAATGGCTTAAAACGCCTTGAAAGTTGGCAAAAACGGTTTAGAAACAGGAAAAAATGGCTTTATGAGGGATAGAGAGGTGAAAAACTGGGTTAGAGATGGCCACAAACGCTTAAAAAAAAGGGTTAGGGAGGTGCAAAACTGGGTTAGAAATGGACGCAACTAGTTATAAAGAGTTAGAGGGGTGCAAAACGGGTAGAAATGGCTAAAAATGGCTTGAAGGGGGCTAAAAATAGCTTAAAGTGGGTTAGAAATGGCCAAAGATGGGTTAAGAAGGGATAGAGAAGTCCAAACATGGGCGAGATATGGCCAAAACTGGGCCCAGATTTATTAGAGATGTGCAAAAACGGGTTAGAAAAGGAAAACAGCGGCTTGAAACGGGTTGCAGTTGGGCAAAAATGGCTTAGAAATAGCCAAAACCGGCTTTAAAATTGATGGAGATGAGCAAAGATGGTTTAGAAATTGCCAAAACCGGCTTAAATATGGTTAGAGAGTGCAAAACTGGGTTAGAAATGGCCAAAGATGGCTTAACAAGGCATAGAGAAATGCCAAAACCAGTTAGATATGGCCAAAATTGGGCCGGATTTGTTAGAGATGTGCAAAAACGGGTTAGAAAAGGAAAACAGCGGCTTGAAACGGGTTGCAATTGAGCAAAAATGGTTTAGAAATAGCCAAAATTGGCTTTAAAGTTGTTAGAGAAGAGCAAAATTGGGTTAGAAACGGCCAAAACCGGCTTAAGAATGATGAGAGAAGTGCAAAACCGTGTTAGAAAAGGCCACAAATGGCTTAAAACTGGAAAAAAAACTTTGTTAGACAAGGCTAGAATTAGCTAAAAATGTCTGAAAATGAGTTAGAAGTGAGTAAAAATAGGTTAGAAATGGTCAAAAATGGCTTAAAATGGGTGGGAAATGGGCAAAAACAGTTTAGAAAAGAAAAAAACAAGGCTGAAATTGGTTAGAAATTGACAAAATTGTCTAGAGAAGGAAAAAAATGGCTTAAAATGCCTTGAAAGTTGGCAAAAACGGTTTAGAAACAGGAAAAAATGGCTTTATGAGGGATAGAGAGGTGAAAAACTGGGTTAGAGATGGCGACAAACGCTTAAAAAAAAGGGTTAGGGAGGTGCAAAACTGGGTTAGAAATGGACGCAACTAGTTATAAAGAGTTAGAGGGGTGCAAAACGGGTAGAAATGGCTAAAAATGGCTTGAAGGGGGCTAAAAATAGCTTAAAGTGGGTTAGAAATGGCCAAAGATGGGTTAAGAAGGGATAGAGAAGTCCAAACATGGGCGAGATATGGCCAAAACTGGGCCCAGATTTATTAGAGATGTGCAAAAACGGGTTAGAAAAATAAAACAGCGGCTTGAAACGGGTTGCAGTTGGGCAAAAATGGCTTAGAAATAGCGAAAACTGGCTTTAAAATTGATGGAGATGAGCAAAGATGGTTTAGAAATTGCCAAAACCGGCTTAAATATGGTTAGAGAGTGCAAAACTGGGTTAGAAATGGCCAAAGATGGCTTAACAAGGCATAGAGAAATGCCAAAACCAGTTAGATATGGCCAAAATTGGGCCGGATTTGTTAGAGATGTGCAAAAACGGGTTAGAAAAGGAAAACAGCGGCTTGAAACGGGTTGCAATTGAGCAAAAATGGTTTAGAAATAGCCAAAATTGGCTTTAAAGTTGTTAGAGAAGAGCAAAATTGGGTTAGAAACGGCCAAAACCGGCTTAAGAATGATGAGAGAAGTGCAAAACCGTGTTAGAAAAGGCCACAAATGGCTTAAAACTGGAAAAAAAACTTTGTTAGACAAGGCTAGAATTAGCTAAAAATGTCTGAAAATGAGTTAGAAGTGAGTAAAAATAGGTTAGAAATGGTCAAAAATGGCTTAAAATGGGTGGGAAATGGGCAAAAACAGTTTAGAAAAGGAAAAAACAAGGCTGACATTGGTTAGAAATTGACAAAATTGTCTAGAGAAGGAAAAAAATGGCTTAAAATGCCTTGAAAGTTGGCAAAAACGGTTTAGAAACAGGAAAAAATGGCTTTATGAGGGATAGAGAGGTGAAAAACTGGGTTAGAGATGGCGACAAACGCTTAAAAAAAAGGGTTAGGGAGGTGCAAAACTGGGTTAGAAATGGACGCAAATGGTTATAAAGAGTTAGAGGGGTGCAAAACGGGTAGAAATGGCTAAAAATGGCTTGAAGGGGGCTAAAAATAGCTTAAAGTGGGTTAGAAATGGCCATAGATGGGTTAAGAAGGATAGAGAAGTCCAAACATGGGCAAGATATGGCCAAAACTAGGCCCAGATTTATTAGAGATGTGCAAAAACGGGTTAGAAAAGGAAAACAGCGGCTTGAAACGGGTTGCAATTGAGCAAAAATGGTTTAGAAATAGCCAAAATTGGCTTTAAAGTTGTTAGAGAAGAGCAAAATTGGGTTAGAAACGGCCAAAACCGGCTTAAGAATGATGAGAGAAGTGCAAAACCGTGTTAGAAGTGGCCACAAATGGCTTAAAACTGGAAAAAAAACTTTGTTAGACAAGGCTAGAATTAGCTAAAAATGTCTGAAAATGAGTTAGAAGTGAGTAAAAATAGGTTAGAAATGGTCAAAAATGGCTTAAAATGGGTGGGAAATGGGCAAAAACAGTTTAGAAAAGGAAAAAACAAGGCTGAAATTGGTTAGAAATTGACAAAATTGTCTAGAGAAGGAAAAAAATGGCTTAAAATGCCTTGAAAGTTGGCAAAAACGGTTTAGAAAACAGGAAAAAAATGGCTTTATGAGGGATAGAGAGGTGAAAAACTGGGTTAGAGATGGGCGACAAACGCTTAAAAAAAAGGGTTAGGGAGGTGCAAAACTGGGTTAGAAATGGACGCAACTAGTTATAAAGAGTTAGAGGGGTGCAGAAACGGTAGAAATGGCTAAAAATGGCTTGAAGGGGGCTAAAAATAGCTTAAAGTGGGTTAGAAATGGCCAAAGATGGGTTAAGAAGGGATAGAGAAGTCCAAACATGGGCGAGATATGGCCAAAACTACTGGGCCCAGATTTATTAGAGATGTGCAAAAACGGGTTAGAAAAAATAAAACAGCGGCTTGAAACGGTTGCAGTTGGGCAAAAATGGCTTAGAAATAGCCAAAACTGGCTTTAAAATTGATGGAGATGATCAAAGATGGTTTAGAAATTGCCAAAACCGCTTAAATATGGTTAGAGAGTGCAAAAACTGGGTTAGAAATGGCCAAAGATGGCTTAACAAGGCATAGAGAAATGCCAAAACCAGTTAGATATGGCCAAAATTGGGCCGGATTTGTTAGAGATGTGCAAAAACGGGTTAGAAAAGGAAAACAGGCGGCTTGAAACGGGTTTGCAATTGAGCAAAAATTGTTTAGAAATAGCCAAAATTGGCTTTAAGAGTTGTTAGAGAAGAGCAAATTGGGTTAGAAACGGCCAAAACCGGCTTAAGGAATGATGAGAGAAGTGCAAAAACCGTGTTAGAAAAGGCCACAAATGGATTAAAAACTGGAAAAAAAACTTTGTTAGACAAGGCTAGAAATTAGCTAAAAATGTCTGAAAATGAGTTAGAAGTGAGTAAAAATAGGTTAGAAATGTCAAAAATGGCTTAAAATGGGTGGGAAATGGGCAAAAACAGTTTAGAAAAAGGAAAAAAACAAGGCTGAAATTGATTAGAAATTGACAAAATTGTCTAGAGAAGGAAAAAAAATGGCTTAAAAATGCCTTGAAAGTTGGCAAAAACGGTTTAGAAACAGGAAAAAATGGCTTTATGAGGGATAGAGAGGTGAAAACGGGTTAGAGATGGCGACAAACGCTTAAAAAAAAGGGTTAGGGAGGTGCAAAAACTGGGTTAAGAAATGACGCAACTAGTTATAAAAGAGTTAGAGGGGTGCAAAACGGGTAGAAATGGCTAAAATGGCTTGAAGGGGGCTAAAAATAGCTTAAAGTGGGTTAGAAATGGCCAAAGATGGGTTAAGAAGGGATAGAGAAGTCCAAACATGGGCAAGATATGGCCAAAACTAGGCCCAGATTTATTAGAGATGTGCAAAAACGGGTTAGAAAAAGGAAAACAGCGGCTTGAAACGCGTTGCAATTGAGGCAAAAATGGTTTAGAAATAGCCAAAATTGGCTTTAAAGTTGTTAGAGAAGAGCAAAATTGGGTTAGAAACGGCCAAAACCGGCTTAAGAATGATGAGAGAAAGTGCAAAACCGTGTTAGAAGTGGCCACAAATGGATTAAAACTGGAAAAAAAAAACTTTGTTAGACAAGGCTAGAATTAGCTAAAAATGTCTGAAAATGAGTTAGAAGTGAGTAAAAATAGGTTAGAAATGGTCAAAAATGGCTTAAAAATGGGTGGGAAATGGGCAAAAACAGTTTAGAAAAGGAAAAAACAAGGCTGACATTGGTTAGAAATTGACAAAATTGTCTAGAGAAGGAAAAAAATGGCTTAAAATGCCTTGAAAGTTGCAAAAAAACGGTTTAGAAACAGGAAAAAATGGCTTTATGAGGGATAGAGAGGTGAAAAACTGGGTTAGAGATGGCGGACAAACGCTTAAAAAAAAGGGTTAGGGAGGTGCAAAACTGGGTTAGAAATGGACGCAACTAGTTATAAAGAGTTAGAGGGGTGCAAAACGGGTAGAAATGGCTAAAAAATGGCTTGAAGGGGGCTAAAAATAGCTTAAAGTGGGTTAGAAATGGCCAAAGGATGGGTTAAGAAGGGATAGAGAAGTCCAAACATGGGCGAGATATGGCCAAAAACTGGGCCCAGATTTATTAGAGATGTGCAAAAAACGGGTTAGAAAAGGAAAACAGCGGCTTGAAACGGGTTGCAGTTGGGCAAAAATGGCTTAGAAATAGCCAAAACTGGCTTTAAAAATTGATGGAGATGAGCAAAGATGGTTTAGAAAATTGCCAAAACCGGCTTAAATATGGTTAGAGAGTGCAAACTACTGGGTTAGAAATGGCCAAAGATGGCTTAACAGGCATAGAGAAATGCCAAAAACCAGTTAGATATGGCCAAAATTGGGCCGGATTTGTTAGAGATGTGCAAAAAACGGGTTAGAAAAGGAAAACAGCGGCTTGAAACGGGTTGCAATTGAGCAAAAATGGTTTAGAAATAGCCAAAATTGGCTTTAAAAGTTGTTAGAGAAGAGCAAAATTGGGTTAGAAACGGCCAAAACCGGCTTAAGAATGATGAGAGAAGTGCAAAACCGTGTTAGAAAAGGCCACAAATGGATTAAAACTGGAAAAAAAAAAAACTTTGTTAGACAAGGCTAGAATTAGCTAAAAATGTCTGAAAATGAGTTAGAAGTGAGTAAAAATAGGTTAGAAATGGTCAAAAATGGCTTAAAATGGGTGGGAAATGGCAAAAAACAGTTTAGAAAAGGAGAAAAAACAAGGCTGAAATTGGTTAGAAATTGACAAAATTGTCTAGAGAAGGAAAAAAAATGGCTTAAAAATGCCTTGAAAGTTGGCAAAAACGTTTAGAAACAGGAAAAAATGGCTTTATGAGGGATAGAGAGGTGAAAAAACTGGGTTAGAGATGGCGACAAACGCTTAAAAAAAAGGGTTAGGGAGGTGCAAAACTGGGTTAGAAATGGACCGCAACTAGTTATAAAGAGTTAGAGGGGTGCAAAACGGGTTAGAAATGGCTAAAAATGGCTTGAAGGGGCTAAAAATAGCTTAAAGTGGGTTAGAAATGGCCAAAGATGGGTTAAGAAGGGATAGAGAAGTCCAAACATGGGCAAGATATGGCCAAAACTAGGCCCAGATTTATTAGAGATGTGCAAAAACGGGTTAGAAAAAGGAAAACAGCGGCTTGAAACGCGTTGCAATTGAGCAAAAATGGTTTAGAAATAGCCAAAATTGGCTTTAAAAGTTGTTAGAGAAGAGCAAAATTGGGGTTAGAAACGGCCAAAACCGGCTTAAGAATGATGAGAGAAGTGCAAAACCGTGTTAGAAGTGGCCACAAATGGATTAAAACTGGAAAAAAAAACTTGTTAGACAAGGCTAGAATTAGCTAAAAATGTCTGAAAATGAGTTAGAAGTGAGTAAAAATAGGTTAGAAATGGTCAAAAATGGC
Organism: Melopsittacus undulatus; assembly: GCF_012275295.1. Lineage (NCBI taxonomy): Eukaryota > Metazoa > Chordata > Aves > Psittaciformes > Psittaculidae > Melopsittacus > Melopsittacus undulatus. Next base: position 88,759 of record NW_022994133.1, on the reverse strand, counting down.
TTAAAATGGGTGGGAAATGGGCAAAAACAGTTTAGAAAAAGGAAAAAACAAGGCTGACATTGGTTTAGAAATTGACAAAATTGTCTAGAGAAGGAAAAAAAATGGCTTAAAAATGCCTTGAAAGTTGGCAAAAACGGTTTAGAAACAGGAAAAAATGGCTTTATGAGGGATAGAGAGGTGAAAAACTGGGTTAGAGATGGCGACAAACGCTTAAAAAAAAGGGTTAGGGAGGTGCAAAAACTGGGTTAGAATGGACGCAACTAGTTATAAAGAGTTAGAGGGGTGCAAAACGGGTAGAAATGGCTAAAAATGGCTTGAAGGGGGCTAAAATAGCTTAAAGTGGGTTAGAAATGGCCAAAGATGGGTTAAGAAGGGATAGAGAAGTCCAAACATGGGCGAGATATGGCCAAAACTGGGCCCAGATTTATTAGAGATGTGCAAAAACGGGTTAGAAAAGGAAAACAGCGGCTTGAAACGGGTTGCAGTTGGGCAAAAATGGCTTAGAAATAGCAAAAAACTGGCTTTAAAATTGATGGAGATGAGCAAAGATGGTTTAGAAATTGCCAAAAACCGGCTTAAATATGGTTAGAGAGTGCAAAAACTGGGTTAGAAATGGCCAAAGATGGCTTAACAAGGCATAGAGAAATGCCAAAACCAGTTAGATATGGCCAAAATTGGGCCGGATTTGTTAGAGATGTGCAAAAACGGGTTAGAAAAGGAAAACAGCGGCTTGAAACGGGTTGCAATTGAGCAAAAATGGTTTAGAAATAGCCAAAATTGGCTTTAAAGTTGTTAGAGAAGAGGCAAAAATTGGGTTAGAAACGGCCAAAACCGGCTTAAGAATGATGAGAGAAAGTGCAAAACCGTGTTAGAAAAGGCCACAAATGGATTAAAACTGGAAAAAAAACTTTGTTAGACAAGGCTAGAATTAGCTAAAAATGTCTGAAAATGAGTTAGAAGTGAGTAAAAATAGGTTAGAAATGGTCAAAAATGGCTTAAAATGGGTGGGAAATGGGCAAAAACAGTTTAGAAAAGGAAAAAACAAGGCTGAAATTGGTTAGAAATTGACAAATTGTCTAGAGAAGGAAAAAAAAAATGGCTTAAAATGCCTTGAAAGTTGGCAAAAACGGTTAGAAACAGGAAAAAATGGCTTATGAGGGATAGAGAGGTGAAAAAACTGGGTTAGAGATGGCGACAAACGCTTAAAAAAAGGGTTAGGGAGGTGCAAAACTGGGTTAGAAATGGACGCAACTAGTTATAAAGAGTTAGAGGGGTGCAAAACGGGTAGAAATGGCTAAAAATGGCTTGAAGGGGGCTAAAAATAGCTTAAAGTGGGTTAGAAATGGCCAAAGATGGGTTAAGAAGGGATAGAGAAGTCCAAACATGGGCGAGATATGGCCAAAACTGGGCCCAGATTTATTAGAGATGTGCAAAAAACGGGTTAGAAAAATAAAACAGCGGCTTGAAACGGGTTGCAGTTGGGCAAAAATGGCTTAGAAATAGCGAAAACTGGCTTTAAAATTGATGGAGATGAGCAAAGATGGTTTAGAAATTGCCAAAACCGGCTTAAATATGGTTAGAGAGTGCAAAACTGGGTTAGAAATGGCCAAAGATGGCTTAACAAGGCATAGAGAAATGCCAAACAAGTTAGATATGGCCAAAATTGGGCCGGATTTGTTAGAGATGTGCAAAAACGGGTTAGAAAAGGAAACAGCGGCTTGAAACGGGTTGCAATTGAGCAAAAATGGTTTAGAAATAGCCAAAATTGGCTTTAAAGTTGTTAGAGAAGAGCAAAATTGGGTTAGAAACGGCCAAAACCGGCTTAAGAATGATGAGAGAAGTGCAAAACCGTGTTAGAAAAGGCCACAAATGGCTTAAAAACTGGAAAAAAAACTTTGTTAGACAAGGCTAGAATTAGCTAAAAATGTCTGAAAATGAGTTAGAAGTGAGTAAAAATAGGTTAGAAATGGTCAAAAATGGCTTAAAATGGGTGGGAAATGGGCAAAAACAGTTTAGAAAAGGAAAAAACAAGGCTGAAATTGGTTAGAAATTGACAAAATTGTCTAGAGAAGGAAAAAAATGGCTTAAAATGCCTTGAAAGTTGGCAAAAACGGTTTAGAAACAGGAAAAAATGGCTTTATGAGGGATAGAGAGGTGAAAAACTGGGTTAGAGATGGCCACAAACGCTTAAAAAAAAGGGTTAGGGAGGTGCAAAACTGGGTTAGAAATGGACGCAAATGGTTATAAAGAGTTAGAGGGGTGCAAAACGGGTAGAAATGGCTAAAAATGGCTTGAAGGGGGGCTAAAAATAGCTTAAAGTGTGTTAGAAATGGCCAAAGATGGTTAAGAAGTGATAGAGAAGTCCAAACATGGGCGAGATATGGCCAAAACTAGGCCCAGATTTATTAGAGATGTGCAAAAACGGGTTAGAAAAGGAAAACAGCGGCTTGAAACGGGTTGCAATTGAGCAAAAATGGTTTAGAAATAGCCAAAAATTGGCTTTAAAGTTGTTAGAGAAGAGCAAAATTGGGTTAGAAACGGCCAAAACCGGCTTAAGAATGATGAGAGAAGTGCAAAACCGTGTTAGAAAAGGCCACAAATGGATTAAAACTGGAAAAAAAACTTTGTTAGACAAGGCTAGAATTAGCTAAAAATGTCTGAAAATGAGTTAGAAGTGAGTAAAAATAGGTTAGAAATGGTCAAAAATGGCTTAAAATGGGTGGGAAATGGGCAAAAAACAGTTTAGAAAAGGAAAAAAACAAGGCTGAAATTGGTTAGAAATTGACAAAATTGTCTAGAGAAGGAAAAAAATGGCTTAAAATGCCTTGAAAGTTGGCAAAAACGGTTTAGAAACAGGAAAAAATGGCTTTATGAGGGATAGAGAGGTGAAAAACTGGGTTAGAGATGGCCACAAACGCTTAAAAAAAAAGGGTTAGGGAGGTGCAAAAACTGGGTTAGAAATGGACGCAAATGGTTATAAAGAGTTAGAGGGGTGCAAAACGGGTAGAAATGGCTAAAAATGGCTTGAAGGGGGCTAAAAATAGCTTAAAGTGTGTTAGAAATGGCCAAAGATGGGTTAAGAAGTGATAGAGAAGTCCAAACATGGGCAAGATATGGCCAAAACTAGGCCCAGATTTATTAGAGATGTGCAAAAACGGGTTAGAAAAGGAAAACAGCGGCTTGAAACGCGGTTGCAATTGAGCAAAAATGGTTTAGAAATAGCCAAAATTGGCTTTAAAGTTGTTAGAGAAGAGCAAAATTGGGTTAGAAACGGCCAAAACCGGCTTAAGAATGATGAGAGAAGTGCAAAACCGTGTTAGAAAGGCCACAAATGGATTAAAACTGGAAAAAAAAACTTTGTTAGACAAGGCTAGAATTAGCTAAAAATGTCTGAAAATGAGTTAGAAGTGAGTAAAAATAGGTTAGAAATGGTCAAAAATGGCTTAAAATGGGTGGGAAATGGGCAAAAACAGTTTAGAAAAGGAAAAAACAAGGCTGAAATTGGTTAGAAATTGACAAAATTGTCTAGAGAGAGGAAAAAAAATGGCTTAAAATGCCTTGAAAGTTGGCAAAAAACGGTTTAGAAACAGGAAAAAATGGCTTTATGAGGGATAGAGAGGTGAAAAACTGGGTTAGAGATGGCCACAAACGCTTAAAAAAAAAGGGTTAGGGAGGTGCAAAACTGGGTTAGAAATGGAGACAACTAGGTTATAAAGAGTTAGAGGGGGTGCAAAACGGGTAGAAATGGCTAAAAATGGCTTGAAGGGGGCTAAAAATAGCTTAAAGTGGGTTAGAAATGGCCAAAGATGGGTTAAGAAGGGATAGAGAAGTCCAAACATGGGCGAGATATGGCCAAAACTGGGCCCAGATTTATTAGAGATGTGCAAAAACGGGTTAGAAAAGGAAAACAGCGGCTTGAAACGGGTTGCAGTTGGGCAAAAATGGCTTAGAAATAGCCAAAACCGGCTTTTAAATTGATGGAGATGAGCAAAGATGGTTTAGAAATTGCCAAAACCGGCTTAAATATGGTTAGAGAGTGCAAAACTGGGTTAGAAATGGCCAAAGATGGCTTAACAAGGCATAGAGAAATGCCAAAACCAGTTAGATATGGCCAAAATTGGGCCGGATTTGTTAGAGATGTGCAAAAACGGGTTAGAAAAGGAAAACAGCGGCTTGAAACGGGTTGCAATTGAGCAAAAATGGTTTAGAAATAGCCAAAATTGGCTTTAAAGTTGTTAGAGAAGAGCAAAATTGGGTTAGAAACGGCCAAAACCGGCTTAAGAATGATGAGAGAAGTGCAAAACCGTGTTAGAAGTGGCCACAAATGGCTTAAAACTGGAAAAAAAATCTTTGTTAGACAAGGCTAGAATTAGCTAAAAATGTCTGAAAATGAGTTAGAAGTGAGTAAAAATAGGTTAGAAATGGTCAAAAATGGCTTAAAATGGGTGGGAAATGGGCAAAAACAGTTTAGAAAAGGAAAAAACAAGGCTGACATTGGTTAGAAATTGACAAAATTGTCTAGAGAAGGAAAAAAATGGCATAAAATGCCTTGAAAGTTGGCAAAAAACGGTTTAGAAACAGGAAAAAATGGCTTTATGAGGGATAGAGAGGTGAAAAACTGGGTTAGAGATAGCCACAAACGCTTAAAAAAAAGGGTTAGGGAGGTGCAAAACTGGGTTAGAAATGGACGCAACTAGTTATAAAGAGTTAGAGGGGTGCAAAACGGGTAGAAATGGCTAAAAATGGCTTGAAGGGGGCTAAAAATAGCTTAAAGTGGGTTAGAAATGGCCAAAGATGGGTTAAGAAGGGATAGAGAAGTCCAAACATGGGCGAGATATGGCCAAAACTAGGCCCAGATTTATTAGAGATGTGCAAAAACGGGTTAGAAAAGGAAAACAGCGGCTTGAAACGCGTTGCAATTGAGCAAAAAATGGTTTAGAAATAGCCAAAATTGGCTTTAAAGTTGTTAGAGAAGAGCAAAATTGGGTTAGAAACGGCCAAAACCGGCTTAAGAATGATGAGAGAAGTGCAAAACCGTGTTAGAAGTGGCCACAAATGGATTAAAACTGGAAAAAAAAACTTTGTTAGACAAGGCTAGAATTAGCTAAAAATGTCTGAAAATGAGTTAGAAGTGAGTAAAAATAGGTTAGAAATGGTCAAAAATGGCTTAAAATGGGTGGGAAATGGGCAAAAACAGTTTAGAAAAGGAAAAAAACAAGGCTGAAATTGGTTAGAAATTGACAAAATTGTCTAGAGAAGGAAAAAAAAATGGCTTAAAATGCCTTGAAAGTTGGCAAAACGGTTTAGAAACAGGAAAAAATGGCTTTATGAGGGATAGAGAGGTGAAAAACTGGGTTAGAGATGGCCACAAACGCTTAAAAAAAAGGTTAGGGAGGTGCAAACTGGGTTAGAGATGGCCACAAACGCTTAAAAAAAAAGGGTTAGGGAGGTGCAAAACTGGGTTAGAATAATGGACGCAAATGGTTATAAAGAGTTTTAGAGGGGTGCAAAACGGGTAGAAATGGCTAAAAATGGCTTGAAGGGGCTAAAAATAGCTTAAAGTGGGTTAGAAATGGCCAAAGAGGGTTAAGAAGTGATAGAGAAGTCCAAACATGGGCAAGATATGGCCAAAACTAGGCCCAGATTTATTAGAGATGTGCAAAAACGGGTTAGAAAACAGCGGCTTGAAACGGGTTGCAATTGAGCAAAAAATGGTTTAGAAATAGCCAAAATTGGCTTTAAAGTTGTTAGAGAAGAGCAAAATTGGGTTAGAAATGGCCAAAACCGGCTAAGAATGATGAGAGAAGTGCAAAACCGTGTTAGAAGTGGCCACAAATGGCTTAAAACTGGAAAAAAAACTTTGTTAGACAAGGCTAGAATTAGCTAAAAAATGTCTGAAAATGAGTTAGAAGTGAGTAAAAATAGGTTAGAAATGGTCAAAAATGGCTTAAAATGGGTGGGAAATGGGCAAAAACAGTTTAGAAAAGGAAAAAAACAAGGCTGAAATTGGTTAGAAATTGACAAATTGTCTAGAGAAGGAAAAAAATGGCTTAAAATGCCTTGAAAGTTGCAAAAACGGTTTAGAAACAGGAAAAAATGGCTTTATGAGGATAGAGAGGTGAAAAACTGGGTTAGAGATGGCGACAAACGCTTAAAAAAAAAGGTTTAGGGAGGTGCAAAACTGGGTTAGAAATGGACGCAACTAGTATAAGAGTTAGAGGGGTGCAAAACGGGTAGAATGGCTAAAAATGGCTTGAAGGGGGCTAAAAATAGCTTAAAGTGGGTTAGAAAATGGCCAAGATGGGTTAAGAAGGGATAGAGAAGTCCAAACATGGGCGAGATATGCCAAAACTGGGCCCAAGATTTATTAGAGATGTGCAAAAACGGGTTAGAAAAGGAAACAGCGGCTTGAAACGGGTTGCAGTTGGGCAAAAATGGCTTAGAAATAGCCAAAACTGGCTTTAAAATTGATGGAGATGATCAAAGATGGTTTAGAAATTGCCAAAACCGGCTTAAATATGGTTAGAGAGTGCAAAACTGGGTTAGAAATGGCCAAAGATGGCTTAACAAGGCATAGAGAAATGCCAAAACCAGTTAGATATGGCCAAAATTGGGCCGGATTTGTTAGAGATGTGCAAAAACGGGTTAGAAAAGGAAAACAGCCGGCTTGAAATGGGTTGCAATTGAGCAAAAATGGTTTAGAAATAGCCAAAATTGGCTTTAAAGTTGTTAGAGAAGAGCAAAATTGGGTTAGAAACGGCCAAAACCGGCTTAAGAATGATGAGAGAAGTGCAAAACCGTGTTAGAAGTGGCCACAAATGGATTAAAACTGGAAAAAAAACTTGTTAGACAAGGCTAGAAATTAGCTAAAAATGTCTGAAAATGAGTTAGAAGTGAGTAAAAATAGGTTAGAAATGGTCAAAAATGGCTTAAAATGGGTGGGAAATGGGCAAAAACAGTTTAGAAAAGGAAAAAACAAGGCTGAAATTGGTTAGAAATTGACAAAATTGTCTAGAGAAGGAAAAAAATGGCTTAAAATGCCTTGAAAGTTGGCAAAAAACGGTTTAGAAACAGGAAAAAATGGCTTTATGAGGGATAGAGAGGTGAAAAACTGGGTTAGAGATGGCGACAAAACGCTTAAAAAAAAGGGTTAGGGAGGTGCAAAACTGGGTTAGAAAATGGACGCAACTAGTTATAAAGAGTTAGAGGGGTGCAAAACGGGTAGAAATGGCTAAAAATGGCTTGAAGGGGGCTAAAAATAGCTTAAAGTGGGTTAGAAATGGCCAAAGATGGGTTAAGAAGGGATAGAGAAGTCCAAACATGGGCGAGATATGGCCAAAACTGGGCCCAGATTTATTAGAGATGTGCAAAAACGGGTTAGAAAAGGAAAACAGCGGCTTGAAACGGGTTGCAGTTGGGCAAAAATGGCTTAGAAATAGCGAAAACCGGCTTTAAAATTGATGGAGATGAGCAAAGATGGTTTAGAAATTGCCAAAACCGGCTTAAATATGGTTAGAGAGTGCAAAACTGGGTTAGAAATGGCCAAAGATGGCTTAACAAGGCATAGAGAAATGCCAAAACCAGTTAGATATGGCCAAAATTGGGCCGGATTTGTTAGAGATGTGCAAAAACGGGTTAGAAAAGGAAAACAGCAGCTTGAAACGGGTTGCAATTGAGCAAAAATGGTTTAGAAATAGCCAAAATTGGCTTTAAAGTTGTTAGAGAAGAGCAAAATTGGGTTAGAAACGGCCAAAACCGGCTTAAGAATGATGAGAGAAGTGCAAAACCGTGTTAGAAGTGGCCACAAATGGATTAAAACTGGAAAAAAAAACTTTGTTAGACAAGGCTAGAATTAGCTAAAAATGTCTGAAAATGAGTTAGAAGTGAGTAAAAATAGGTTAGAAATGGTCAAAAATGGCTTAAAATGGGTGGGAAATGGGCAAAAACAGTTTAGAAAAGGAAAAAACAAGGCTGAAATTGGTTAGAAATTGACAAAATTGTCTAGAGAAGGAAAAAAATGGCTTAAAATGCCTTGAAAGTTGGCAAAAACGGTTTAGAAACAGGAAAAAATGGCTTTATGAGGGATAGAGAGGTGAAAAACTGGGTTAGAGATGGCGACAAACGCTTAAAAAAAAGGGTTAGGGAGGTGCAAAACTGGGTTAGAAATGGACGCAACTAGTTATAAAGAGTTAGAGGGGTGCAAAACGGGTAGAAATGGCTAAAAAATGGCTTGAAGGGGGCTAAAAATAGCTTAAAGTGGGTTAGAAATGGCCAAAGATGGGTTAAGAAGGGATAGAGAAGTCCAAACATGGCGAGATATGGCCAAAACTGGGCCCAGATTTATTAGAGATGTGCAAAAACGGGTTAGAAAAAGGAAAACAGCGGCTTGAAACGGGTTGCAGTTGGGCAAAAATGGCTTAGAAATAGCCAAAACTGGCTTTAAAATTGATGGAGATGATCAAAGATGGTTTAGAAATTGCCAAAACCGGCTTAAATATGGTTAGAGAGTGCAAAACTGGGTTAGAAATGGCCAAAGATGGCTTAACAAGGCATAGAGAAATGCCAAAACCAGTTAGATATGGCCAAAATTGGGCCGGATTTGTTAGAGATGTGCAAAAACGGGTTAGAAAAGGAAAACAGCGGCTTGAAATGGGTTGCAATTGAGCAAAAATGGTTTAGAAATAGCCAAAATTGGCTTTAAAGTTGTTAGAGAAGAGCAAAATTGGGTTAGAAACGGCCAAAACCGGCTTAAGAATGATGAGAGAAGTGCAAAACCGTGTTAGAAGTGGCCACAAATGGATTAAAACTGGAAAAAAAACTTTGTTAGACAAGGCTAGAATTAGCTAAAAATGTCTGAAAATGAGTTAGAAGTGAGTAAAAATAGGTTAGAAATGGTCAAAAATGGCTTAAAATGGGTGGGAAATGGGCAAAAACAGTTTAGAAAAGGAAAAAAACAAGGCTGAAATTGGTTAGAAATTGACAAAATTGTCTAGAGAAGGAAAAAAATGGCTTAAAATGCCTTGAAAGTTGGCAAAAAACGGTTTAGAAACAGGAAAAAAATGGCTTTATGAGGGATAGAGAGGTGAAAAACTGGGTTAGAGATGGCGACAAACGCTTAAAAAAAAGGGTTAGGGAGGTGCAAAACTGGGTTAGAAATGGACGCAACTAGTTATAAAGAGTTAGAGGGGTGCAAAACGGGTAGAAATGGCTAAAAATGGCTTGAAGGGGGCTAAAAATAGCTTAAAGTGGGTTAGAAATGGCCAAAGATGGGTTAAGAAGGGATAGAGAAGTCCAAACATGGGCGAGATATGGCCAAAACTGGGCCCAGATTTATTAGAGATGTGCAAAAACGGGTTAGAAAAGGAAAACAGCGGCTTGAAACGGGTTGCAGTTGGGCAAAAATGGCTTAGAAATAGCGAAAACCGGCTTTAAAATTGATGGAGATGAGCAAAGATGGTTTAGAAATTGCCAAAACCGGCTTAAATATGGTTAGAGAGTGCAAAACTGGGTTAGAAATGGCCAAAGATGGCTTAACAAGGCATAGAGAAATGCCAAAACCAGTTAGATATGGCCAAAATTGGGCCGGATTTGTTAGAGATGTGCAAAAAACGGGTTAGAAAAGGAAAACAGCAGCTTGAAACGGGTTGCAATTGAGCAAAAATGGTTTAGAAATAGCCAAAATTGGCTTTAAAGTTGTTAGAGAAGAGCAAAATTGGGTTAGAAACGGCCAAAACCGGCTTAAGAATGATGAGAGAAGTGCAAAACCGTGTTAGAAGTGGCCACAAATGGCTTAAAACTGGAAAAAAAATCTTTGTTAGACAAGGCTAGAATTAGCTAAAAATGTCTGAAAATGAGTTAGAAGTGAGTAAAAATAGGTTAGAAATGGTCAAAAATGGCTTAAAATGGGTGGGAAATGGGCAAAAAACAGTTTAGAAAAGGAAAAAACAAGGCTGAAATTGGTTAGAAATTGACAAAATTGTCTAGAGAAGGAAAAAAATGGCTTAAAATGCCTTGAAAGTTGGCAAAAACGGTTTAGAAACAGGAAAAAAATGGCTTTATGAGGGATAGAGAGGTGAAAAACTGGGTTAGAGATGGCGACAAACGCTTAAAAAAAAGGGTTAGGGAGGTGCAAAACTGGGTTAGAAATGGACGCAACTAGTTATAAAGAGTTAGAGGGGTGCAAAACGGGTAGAAATGGCTAAAAATGGCTTGAAGGGGGCTAAAAATAGCTTAAAGTGGGTTAGAAATGGCCAAAGATGGGTTAAGAAGGGATAGAGAAGTCCAAACATGGGCGAGATATGGCCAAAACTGGGCCCAGATTTATTAGAGATGTGCAAAAACGGGTTAGAAAAGGAAAACAGCGGCTTGAAACGGGTTGCAGTTGGGCAAAAATGGCTTAGAAATAGCGAAAACCGGCTTTAAAATTGATGGAGATGAGCAAAGATGGTTTAGAAATTGCCAAAACCGGCTTAAATATGGTTAGAGAGTGCAAAACTGGGTTAGAAATGGCCAAAGATGGCTTAACAAGGCATAGAGAAATGCCAAAACCAGTTAGATATGGCCAAAATTGGGCCGGATTTGTTAGAGATGTGCAAAAACGGGTTAGAAAAGGAAAACAGCGGCTTGAAACGGGTTGCAATTGAGCAAAAATGGTTTAGAAATAGCCAAAATTGGCTTTAAAGTTGTTAGAGAAGAGCAAAATTGGGTTAGAAACGGCCAAAACCGGCTTAAGAATGATGAGAGAAGTGCAAAACCGTGTTAGAAGTGGCCACAAATGGCTTAAAACTGGAACAAAAATCTTTGTTAGACAAGGCTAGAATTAGCTAAAAATGTCTGAAAATGAGTTAGAAGTGAGTAAAAATAGGTTAGAAATGGTCAAAAATGGCTTAAAATGGGTGGGAAATGGGCAAAAACAGTTTAGAAAAGGAAAAAACAAGGCTGAAATTGGTTAGAAATTGACAAAATTGTCTAGAGAAGGAAAAAAAATGGCTTAAAATGCCTTGAAAGTTGGCAAAAACGGTTTAGAAACAGGAAAAAATGGCTTTATGAGGGATAGAGAGGTGAAAAACTGGGTTAGAGATGGCGACAAACGCTTAAAAAAAAGGGTTAGGGAGGTGCAAAACTGGGTTAGAAATGGACGCAACTAGTTATAAAGAGTTAGAGGGGTGCAAAAACGGGTAGAAATGGCTAAAAATGGCTTGAAGGGGGCTAAAAATAGCTTAAAGTGGGTTAGAAATGGCCAAAGATGGGTTAAGAAGGGATAGAGAAGTCCAAACATGGGCGAGATATGGCCAAAACTGGGCCCAGATTTATTAGAGATGTGCAAAAACGGGTTAGAAAAATAAAACAGCGGCTTGAAACGGGTTGCAGTTGGGCAAAAATGGCTTAGAAATAGCGAAAACTGGCTTTAAAATTGATGGAGATGAGCAAAGATGGTTTAGAAATTGCCAAAACCGGCTTAAATATGGTTAGAGAGTGCAAAACTGGGTTAGAAATGGCCAAAGATGGCTTAACAAGGCATAGAGAAATGCCAAAACAAGTTAGATATGGCCAAAATTGGGCCGGATTTGTTAGAGATGTGCAAAAACGGGTTAGAAAAGGAAAACAGCGGCTTGAAACGGGTTGCAATTGAGCAAAAATGGTTTAGAAATAGCCAAAATTGGCTTTAAAGTTGTTAGAGAAGAGCAAAATTGGGTTAGAAACGGCCAAAACCGGCTTAAGAATGATGAGAGAAGTGCAAAACCGTGTTAGAAAAGGCCACAAATGGCTTAAAACTGGAAAAAAAAACTTTGTTAGACAAGGCTAGAATTAGCTAAAAATGTCTGAAAATGAGTTAGAAGTGAGTAAAAATAGGTTAGAAATGTTCAAAAATGGCTTAAAATGGGTGGGAAATGGGCAAAAACAGTTTAGAAAAGGAAAAAACAAGGCTGAAATTGGTTAGAAATTGACAAAATTGTCTAGAGAAGGAAAAAAATGGCTTAAAATGCCTTGAAAGTTGGCAAAAACGGTTTAGAAACAGGAAAAAATGGCTTTATGAGGGATAGAGAGGTGAAAAACTGGGTTAGAGATGGCCACAAACGCTTAAAAAAAAAGGGTTAGGGAGGTGCAAAACTGGGTTAGAAATGGACGCAAATGGTTATAAAGAGTTAGAGGGGTGCAAAACGGGTAGAAATGGCTAAAAATGGCTTGAAGGGGGCTAAAAATAGCTTAAAGTGGGTTAGAAATGGCCAAAGATGGGTTAAGAAGTGATAGAGAAGTCCAAACATGGGCAAGATATGGCCAAAACTAGGCCCAGATTTATTAGAGATGTGCAAAAAACGGGTTAGAAAAGGAAAACAGCGGCTTGAAACGGGTTGCAATTGAGCAAAAATGGTTTAGAAATAGCCAAAATTGGCTTTAAAGTTGTTAGAGAAGAGCAAAATTGGGTTAGAAATGGCCAAAACCGGCTTAAGAATGATGAGAGAAGTGCAAAACCGTGTTAGAAGTGGCCACAAATGGATTAAAACTGGAAAAAAAACTTTGTTAGACAAGGCTAGAATTAGCTAAAAATGTCTGAAAATGAGTTAGAAGTGAGTAAAAATAGGTTAGAAATGGTCAAAAATGGCTTAAAATGGGTGGGAAATGGGCAAAAACAGTTTAGAAAAGGAAAAAACAAGGCTGAAATTGGTTAGAAATTGACAAAATTGTCTAGAGAAGGAAAAAAATGGCTTAAAATGCCTTGAAAGTTGGCAAAAACGGTTTAGAAACAGGAAAAAAATGGCTTTATGAGGGATAGAGAGGTGAAAAACTGGGTTAGAGATGGCGACAAACGCTTAAAAAAAAGGGTTAGGGAGGTGCAAAACTGGGTTAGAAATGGACGCAACTAGTTATAAAGAGTTAGAGGGGTGCAAAACGGGTAGAAATGGCTAAAAATGGCTTGAAGGGGGCTAAAAATAGCTTAAAGTGGGTTAGAAATGGCCAAAGATGGGTTAAGAAGGGATAGAGAAGTCCAAACATGGGCGAGATATGGCCAAAACTGGGCCCAGATTTATTAGAGATGTGCAAAAACGGGTTAGAAAAGGAAAACAGAGGCTTGAAACGGGTTGCAGTTGGGCAAAAATGGCTTAGAAATAGCCAAAACTGGCTTTAAAATTGATGGAGATGATCAAAGATGGTTTAGAAATTGCCAAAACCGGCTTAAATATGGTTAGAGAGTGCAAAACTGGGTTAGAAATGGCCAAAGATGGCTTAACAAGGCATAGAGAAATGCCAAAACCAGTTAGATATGGCCAAAATTGGGCCGGATTTGTTAGAGATGTGCAAAAACGGGTTAGAAAAGGAAAACAGCGGCTTGAAATGGGTTGCAATTGAGCAAAAATGGTTTAGAAATAGCCAAAATTGGCTTTAAAGTTGTTAGAGAAGAGCAAAATTGGGTTAGAAACGGCCAAAACCGGCTTAAGAATGATGAGAGAAGTGCAAAACCGTGTTAGAAGTGGCCACAAATGGATTAAAACTGGAAAAAAAACTTTGTTAGACAAGGCTAGAATTAGCTAAAAATGTCTGAAAATGAGTTAGAAGTGAGTAAAAATAGGTTAGAAATGGTCAAAAATGGCTTAAAATGGGTGGGAAATGGGCAAAAACAGTTTAGAAAAGGAAAAAACAAGGCTGAAATTGGTTAGAAATTGACAAAATTGTCTAGAGAAGGAAAAAAATGGCTTAAAATGCCTTGAAAGTTGGCAAAAACGGTTTAGAAACAGGAAAAAATGGCTTTATGAGGGATAGAGAGGTGAAAAACTGGGTTAGAGATGGCGACAAACGCTTAAAAAAAAGGGTTAGGGAGGTGCAAAACTGGGTTAGAAATGGACGCAACTAGTTATAAAGAGTTAGAGGGGTGCAAAACGGGTAGAAATGGCTAAAAATGGCTTGAAGGGGGCTAAAAATAGCTTAAAGTGGGTTAGAAATGGCCAAAGATGGGTTAAGAAGGGATAGAGAAGTCCAAACATGGGCGAGATATGGCCAAAACTGGGCCCAGATTTATTAGAGATGTGCAAAAACGGGTTAGAAAAGGAAAACAGCGGCTTGAAACGGGTTGCAGTTGGGCAAAAATGGCTTAGAAATAGCGAAAACCGGCTTTAAAATTGATGGAGATGAGCAAAGATGGTTTAGAAATTGCCAAAACCGGCTTAAATATGGTTAGAGAGTGCAAAACTGGGTTAGAAATGGCCAAAGATGGCTTAACAAGGCATAGAGAAATGCCAAAACCAGTTAGATATGGCCAAAATTGGGCCGGATTTGTTAGAGATGTGCAAAAAACGGGTTAGAAAAGGAAAACAGCGGCTTGAAACGGGTTGCAATTGAGCAAAAATGGTTTAGAAATAGCCAAAATTGGCTTTAAAGTTGTTAGAGAAGAGCAAAATTGGGTTAGAAACGGCCAAAACCGGCTTAAGAATGATGAGAGAAGTGCAAAACCGTGTTAGAAAAGGCCACAAATGGCTTAAAACTGGAAAAAAAAACTTTGTTAGACAAGGCTAGAATTAGCTAAAAATGTCTGAAAATGAGTTAGAAGTGAGTAAAAATAGGTTAGAAATGTTCAAAAATGGCTTAAAATGGGTGGGAAATGGGCAAAAACAGTTTAGAAAAGGAAAAAACAAGGCTGAAATTGGTTAGAAATTGACAAAATTGTCTAGAGAAGGAAAAAAATGGCTTAAAATGCCTTGAAAGTTGGCAAAAAACGGTTTAGAAACAGGAAAAAATGGCTTTATGAGGGATAGAGAGGTGAAAAACTGGGTTAGAGATGGCCACAAACGCTTAAAAAAAAGGGTTAGGGAGGTGCAAAACTGGGTTAGAAATGGAGACAATTGGTGATAAAGAGTTAGAGGGGTGCAAAACGGGTAGAAATGGCTAAAAATGGCTTGAAGGGGGCTAAAAATAGCTTAAAGTGGGTTAGAAATGGCCAAAGATGGGTTAAGAAGTGATAGAGAAGTCCAAACATGGGCAAGATATGGCCAAAACTAGGCCCAGATTTATTAGAGATGTGCAAAAACGGGTTAGAAAAGGAAAACAGCGGCTTGAAACGGGTTGCAATTGAGCAAAAATGGTTTAGAAATAGCCAAAATTGGCTTTAAAGTTGTTAGAGAAGAGCAAAATTGGGTTAGAAATGGCCAAAACCGGCTTAAGAATGATGAGAGAAGTGCAAAACCGTGTTAGAAGTGGCCACAAATGGATTAAAACTGGAAAAAAAACTTTGTTAGACAAGGCTAGAATTAGCTAAAAATGTCTGAAAATGAGTTAGAAGTGAGTAAAAATAGGTTAGAAATGGTCAAAAATGGCTTAAAATGGGTGGGAAATGGGCAAAAACAGTTTAGAAAAGGAAAAAACAAGGCTGAAATTGGTTAGAAATTGACAAAATTGTCTAGAGAAGGAAAAAAATGGCTTAAAATGCCTTGAAAGTTGGCAAAAACGGTTTAGAAACAGGAAAAAATGGCTTTATGAGGGATAGAGAGGTGAAAAACTGGGTTAGAGATGGCGACAAACGCTTAAAAAAAAGGGTTAGGGAGGTGCAAAACTGGGTTAGAAATGGACGCAACTAGTTATAAAGAGTTAGAGGGGTGCAAAACGGGTAGAAATGGCTAAAAATGGCTTGAAGGGGGCTAAAAATAGCTTAAAGTGGGTTAGAAATGGCCAAAGATGGGTTAAGAAGGGATAGAGAAGTCCAAACATGGGCGAGATATGGCCAAAACTGGGCCCAGATTTATTAGAGATGTGCAAAAACGGGTTAGAAAAGGAAAACAGCGGCTTGAAACGGGTTGCAGTTGGGCAAAAATGGCTTAGAAATAGCCAAAACTGGCTTTAAAATTGATGGAGATGATCAAAGATGGTTTAGAAATTGCCAAAACCGGCTTAAATATGGTTAGAGAGTGCAAAACTGGGTTAGAAATGGCCAAAGATGGCTTAACAAGGCATAGAGAAATGCCAAAACCAGTTAGATATGGCCAAAATTGGGCCGGATTTGTTAGAGATGTGCAAAAACGGGTTAGAAAAGGAAAACAGCGGCTTGAAATGGGTTGCAATTGAGCAAAAATGGTTTAGAAATAGCCAAAATTGGCTTTAAAGTTGTTAGAGAAGAGCAAAATTGGGTTAGAAACGGCCAAAACCGGCTTAAGAATGATGAGAGAAGTGCAAAACCGTGTTAGAAGTGGCCACAAATGGATTAAAACTGGAAAAAAAACTTTGTTAGACAAGGCTAGAATTAGCTAAAAATGTCTGAAAATGAGTTAGAAGTGAGTAAAAATAGGTTAGAAATGGTCAAAAATGGCTTAAAATGGGTGGGAAATGGGCAAAAACAGTTTAGAAAAGGAAAAAACAAGGCTGAAATTGGTTAGAAATTGACAAAATTGTCTAGAGAAGGAAAAAAATGGCTTAAAATGCCTTGAAAGTTGGCAAAAACGGTTTAGAAACAGGAAAAAAATGGCTTTATGAGGGATAGAGAGGTGAAAAACTGGGTTAGAGATGGCGACAAACGCTTAAAAAAAAGGGTTAGGGAGGTGCAAAACTGGGTTAGAAATGGACGCAACTAGTTATAAAGAGTTAGAGGGGTGCAAAACGGGTAGAAATGGCTAAAAATGGCTTGAAGGGGGCTAAAAATAGCTTAAAGTGGGTTAGAAATGGCCAAAGATGGGTTAAGAAGGGATAGAGAAGTCCAAACATGGGCGAGATATGGCCAAAACTGGGCCCAGATTTATTAGAGATGTGCAAAAAACGGGTTAGAAAAGGAAAACAGCGGCTTGAAACGGGTTGCAGTTGGGCAAAAAATGGCTTAGAAATAGCGAAAACCGGCTTTAAAATTGATGGAGATGAGCAAAGATGGTTTAGAAATTGCCAAAACCGGCTTAAATATGGTTAGAGAGTGCAAAACTGGGTTAGAAATGGCCAAAGATGGCTTAACAAGGCATAGAGAAATGCCAAAACCAGTTAGATATGGCCAAAATTGGGCCGGATTTGTTAGAGATGTGCAAAAACGGGTTAGAAAAGGAAAACAGCGGCTTGAAACGGGTTGCAATTGAGCAAAAATGGTTTAGAAATAGCCAAAATTGGCTTTAAAGTTGTTAGAGAAGAGCAAAATTGGGTTAGAAACGGCCAAAACCGGCTTAAGAATGATGAGAGAAGTGCAAAACCGTGTTAGAAGTGGCCACAAATGGCTTAAAACTGGAAAAAAATCTTTGTTAGACAAGGCTAGAATTAGCTAAAAATGTCTGAAAATGAGTTAGAAGTGAGTAAAAATAGGTTAGAAATGGTCAAAAATGGCTTAAAATGGGTGGGAAATGGGCAAAAACAGTTTAGAAAAGGAAAAAACAAGGCTGAAATTGGTTAGAAATTGACAAAATTGTCTAGAGAAGGAAAAAAATGGCTTAAAATGCCTTGAAAGTTGGCAAAAACGGTTTAGAAACAGGAAAAAATGGCTTTATGAGGGATAGAGAGGTGAAAAACTGGGTTAGAGATGGCGACAAACGCTTAAAAAAAAGGGTTAGGGAGGTGCAAAACTGGGTTAGAAATGGACGCAACTAGTTATAAAGAGTTAGAGGGGTGCAAAACGGGTAGAAATGGCTAAAAATGGCTTGAAGGGGGCTAAAAATAGCTTAAAGTGGGTTAGAAATGGCCAAAGATGGGTTAAGAAGGGATAGAGAAGTCCAAACATGGGCGAGATATGGCCAAAACTGGGCCCAGATTTATTAGAGATGTGCAAAAACGGGTTAGAAAAGGAAAACAGCGGCTTGAAACGGGTTGCAGTTGGGCAAAAAATGGCTTAGAAATAGCCAAAACTGGCTTTAAAATTGATGGAGATGATCAAAGATGGTTTAGAAATTGCCAAAACCGGCTTAAATATGGTTAGAGAGTGCAAAACTGGGTTAGAAATGGCCAAAGATGGCTTAACAAGGCATAGAGAAATGCCAAAACCAGTTAGATATGGCCAAAATTGGGCCGGATTTGTTAGAGATGTGCAAAAACGGGTTAGAAAAGGAAAACAGCGGCTTGAAATGGGTTGCAATTGAGCAAAAATGGTTTAGAAATAGCCAAAATTGGCTTTAAAGTTGTTAGAGAAGAGCAAAATTGGGTTAGAAACGGCCAAAACCGGCTTAAGAATGATGAGAGAAGTGCAAAACCGTGTTAGAAGTGGCCACAAATGGATTAAAACTGGAAAAAAAACTTTGTTAGACAAGGCTAGAATTAGCTAAAAATGTCTGAAAATGAGTTAGAAGTGAGTAAAAATAGGTTAGAAATGGTCAAAAATGGCTTAAAATGGGTGGGAAATGGGCAAAAACAGTTTAGAAAAGGAAAAAACAAGGCTGAAATTGGTTAGAAATTGACAAAATTGTCTAGAGAAGGAAAAAAATGGCTTAAAATGCCTTGAAAGTTGGCAAAAACGGTTTAGAAACAGGAAAAAAATGGCTTTATGAGGGATAGAGAGGTGAAAAACTGGGTTAGAGATGGCGACAAACGCTTAAAAAAAAGGGTTAGGGAGGTGCAAAACTGGGTTAGAAATGGACGCAACTAGTTATAAAGAGTTAGAGGGGTGCAAAAACGGGTAGAAATGGCTAAAAATGGCTTGAAGGGGGCTAAAAATAGCTTAAAGTGGGTTAGAAATGGCCAAAGATGGGTTAAGAAGGGATAGAGAAGTCCAAACATGGGCGAGATATGGCCAAAACTGGGCCCAGATTTATTAGAGATGTGCAAAAAACGGGTTAGAAAAGGAAAACAGCGGCTTGAAACGGGTTGCAGTTGGGCAAAAATGGCTTAGAAATAGCGAAAACCGGCTTTAAAATTGATGGAGATGAGCAAAGATGGTTTAGAAATTGCCAAAACCGGCTTAAATATGGTTAGAGAGTGCAAAACTGGGTTAGAAATGGCCAAAGATGGCTTAACAAGGCATAGAGAAATGCCAAAACCAGTTAGATATGGCCAAAATTGGGCCGGATTTGTTAGAGATGTGCAAAAACGGGTTAGAAAAGGAAAACAGCGGCTTGAAACGGGTTGCAATTGAGCAAAAATGGTTTAGAAATAGCCAAAATTGGCTTTAAAGTTGTTAGAGAAGAGCAAAATTGGGTTAGAAACGGCCAAAACCGGCTTAAGAATGATGAGAGAAGTGCAAAACCGTGTTAGAAGTGGCCACAAATGGCTTAAAACTGGAAAAAAAAATCTTTGTTAGACAAGGCTAGAATTAGCTAAAAATGTCTGAAAATGAGTTAGAAGTGAGTAAAAATAGGTTAGAAATGGTCAAAAATGGCTTAAAATGGGTGGGAAATGGGCAAAAAACAGTTTAGAAAAGGAAAAAACAAGGCTGAAATTGGTTAGAAATTGACAAAATTGTCTAGAGAAGGAAAAAAATGGCTTAAAATGCCTTGAAAGTTGGCAAAAACGGTTTAGAAACAGGAAAAAAATGGCTTTATGAGGGATAGAGAGGTGAAAAACTGGGTTAGAGATGGCGACAAACGCTTAAAAAAAAGGGTTAGGGAGGTGCAAAACTGGGTTAGAAATGGACGCAACTAGTTATAAAGAGTTAGAGGGGTGCAAAACGGGTAGAAATGGCTAAAAATGGCTTGAAGGGGGCTAAAAATAGCTTAAAGTGGGTTAGAAATGGCCAAAGATGGGTTAAGAAGGGATAGAGAAGTCCAAACATGGGCGAGATATGGCCAAAACTGGGCCCAGATTTATTAGAGATGTGCAAAAACGGGTTAGAAAAGGAAAACAGCGGCTTGAAACGGGTTGCAGTTGGGCAAAAATGGCTTAGAAATAGCGAAAACCGGCTTTAAAATTGATGGAGATGAGCAAAGATGGTTTAGAAATTGCCAAAACCGGCTTAAATATGGTTAGAGAGTGCAAAACTGGGTTAGAAATGGCCAAAGATGGCTTAACAAGGCATAGAGAAATGCCAAAACCAGTTAGATATGGCCAAAATTGGGCCGGATTTGTTAGAGATGTGCAAAAACGGGTTAGAAAAGGAAAACAGCGGCTTGAAACGGGTTGCAATTGAGCAAAAATGGTTTAGAAATAGCCAAAATTGGCTTTAAAGTTGTTAGAGAAGAGCAAAATTGGGTTAGAAACGGCCAAAACCGGCTTAAGAATGATGAGAGAAGTGCAAAACCGTGTTAGAAGTGGCCACAAATGGCTTAAAACTGGAAAAAAAATCTTTGTTAGACAAGGCTAGAATTAGCTAAAAATGTCTGAAAATGAGTTAGAAGTGAGTAAAAATAGGTTAGAAATGGTCAAAAATGGCTTAAAATGGGTGGGAAATGGGCAAAAACAGTTTAGAAAAGGAAAAAAACAAGGCTGAAATTGGTTAGAAATTGACAAAATTGTCTAGAGAAGGAAAAAAATGGCTTAAAATGCCTTGAAAGTTGGCAAAAACGGTTTAGAAACAGGAAAAAATGGCTTTATGAGGGATAGAGAGGTGAAAAACTGGGTTAGAGATGGCGACAAACGCTTAAAAAAAAGGGTTAGGGAGGTGCAAAACTGGGTTAGAAATGGACGCAACTAGTTATAAAGAGTTAGAGGGGTGCAAAACGGGTAGAAATGGCTAAAAATGGCTTGAAGGGGGCTAAAAATAGCTTAAAGTGGGTTAGAAATGGCCAAAGATGGGTTAAGAAGGGATAGAGAAGTCCAAACATGGGCGAGATATGGCCAAAACTGGGCCCAGATTTATTAGAGATGTGCAAAAACGGGTTAGAAAAGGAAAACAGCGGCTTGAAACGGGTTGCAGTTGGGCAAAAATGGCTTAGAAATAGCCAAAACTGGCTTTAAAATTGATGGAGATGATCAAAGATGGTTTAGAAATTGCCAAAACCGGCTTAAATATGGTTAGAGAGTGCAAAACTGGGTTAGAAATGGCCAAAGATGGCTTAACAAGGCATAGAGAAATGCCAAAACCAGTTAGATATGGCCAAAATTGGGCCGGATTTGTTAGAGATGTGCAAAAACGGGTTAGAAAAGGAAAACAGCGGCTTGAAATGGGTTGCAATTGAGCAAAAATGGTTTAGAAATAGCCAAAATTGGCTTTAAAGTTGTTAGAGAAGAGCAAAATTGGGTTAGAAACGGCCAAAACCGGCTTAAGAATGATGAGAGAAGTGCAAAACCGTGTTAGAAGTGGCCACAAATGGATTAAAACTGGAAAAAAAACTTTGTTAGACAAGGCTAGAATTAGCTAAAAATGTCTGAAAATGAGTTAGAAGTGAGTAAAAATAGGTTAGAAATGGTCAAAAATTGCTTAAAATGGGTGGGAAATGGGCAAAAACAGTTTAGAAAAGGAAAAAACAAGGCTGAAATTGGTTAGAAATTGACAAAATTGTCTAGAGAAGGAAAAAAATGGCTTAAAATGCCTTGAAAGTTGGCAAAAAACGGTTTAGAAACAGGAAAAAATGGCTTTATGAGGGATAGAGAGGTGAAAAACTGGGTTAGAGATGGCGACAAACGCTTAAAAAAAAGGGTTAGGGAGGTGCAAAACTGGGTTAGAAATGGACGCAACTAGTTATAAAGAGTTAGAGGGGTGCAAAACGGGTAGAAATGGCTAAAAATGGCTTGAAGGGGGCTAAAAATAGCTTAAAGTGGGTTAGAAATGGCCAAAGATGGGTTAAGAAGGGATAGAGAAGTCCAAACATGGGCGAGATATGGCCAAAACTGGGCCCAGATTTATTAGAGATGTGCAAAAACGGGTTAGAAAAGGAAAACAGCGGCTTGAAACGGGTTGCAGTTGGGCAAAAATGGCTTAGAAATAGCGAAAACCGGCTTTAAAATTGATGGAGATGAGCAAAGATGGTTTAGAAATTGCCAAAACCGGCTTAAATATGGTTAGAGAGTGCAAAACTGGGTTAGAAATGGCCAAAGATGGCTTAACAAGGCATAGAGAAATGCCAAAACCAGTTAGATATGGCCAAAATTGGGCCGGATTTGTTAGAGATGTGCAAAAACGGGTTAGAAAAGGAAAACAGCGGCTTGAAACGGGTTGCAATTGAGCAAAAATGGTTTAGAAATAGCCAAAATTGGCTTTAAAGTTGTTAGAGAAGAGCAAAATTGGGTTAGAAACGGCCAAAACCGGCTTAAGAATGATGAGAGAAGTGCAAAACCGTGTTAGAAGTGGCCACAAATGGCTTAAAACTGGAAAAAAAAATCTTTGTTAGACAAGGCTAGAATTAGCTAAAAATGTCTGAAAATGAGTTAGAAGTGAGTAAAAATAGGTTAGAAATGGTCAAAAATGGCTTAAAATGGGTGGGAAATGGGCAAAAACAGTTTAGAAAAGGAAAAAACAAGGCTGAAATTGGTTAGAAATTGACAAAATTGTCTAGAGAAGGAAAAAAATGGCTTAAAATGCCTTGAAAGTTGGCAAAAACGGTTTAGAAACAGGAAAAAATGGCTTTATGAGGGATAGAGAGGTGAAAAACTGGGTTAGAGATGGCGACAAACGCTTAAAAAAAAAGGGTTAGGGAGGTGCAAAACTGGGTTAGAAATGGACGCAACTAGTTATAAAGAGTTAGAGGGGTGCAAAACGGGTAGAAATGGCTAAAAATGGCTTGAAGGGGGCTAAAAATAGCTTAAAGTGGGTTAGAAATGGCCAAAGATGGGTTAAGAAGGGATAGAGAAGTCCAAACATGGGCGAGATATGGCCAAAACTGGGCCCAGATTTATTAGAGATGTGCAAAAACGGGTTAGAAAAGGAAAACAGCGGCTTGAAACGGGTTGCAGTTGGGCAAAAATGGCTTAGAAATAGCGAAAACCGGCTTTAAAATTGATGGAGATGAGCAAAGATGGTTTAGAAATTGCCAAAACCGGCTTAAATATGGTTAGAGAGTGCAAAACTGGGTTAGAAATGGCCAAAGATGGCTTAACAAGGCATAGAGAAATGCCAAAACCAGTTAGATATGGCCAAAATTGGGCCGGATTTGTTAGAGATGTGCAAAAACGGGTTAGAAAAGGAAAACAGCGGCTTGAAACGGGTTGCAATTGAGCAAAAATGGTTTAGAAATAGCCAAAATTGGCTTTAAAGTTGTTAGAGAAGAGCAAAATTGGGTTAGAAACGGCCAAAACCGGCTTAAGAATGATGAGAGAAGTGCAAAACCGTGTTAGAAGTGGCCACAAATGGCTTAAAACTGGAAAAAAAATCTTTGTTAGACAAGGCTAGAATTAGCTAAAAATGTCTGAAAATGAGTTAGAAGTGAGTAAAAATAGGTTAGAAATGGTCAAAAATGGCTTAAAATGGGTGGGAAATGGGCAAAAACAGTTTAGAAAAGGAAAAAACAAGGCTGAAATTGGTTAGAAATTGACAAAATTGTCTAGAGAAGGAAAAAAATGGCTTAAAATGCCTTGAAAGTTGGCAAAAACGGTTTAGAAACAGGAAAAAATGGCTTTATGAGGGATAGAGAGGTGAAAAACTGGGTTAGAGATGGCGACAAACGCTTAAAAAAAAGGGTTAGGGAGGTGCAAAACTGGGTTAGAAATGGACGCAACTAGTTATAAAGAGTTAGAGGGGTGCAAAACGGGTAGAAATGGCTAAAAATGGCTTGAAGGGGGCTAAAAATAGCTTAAAGTGGGTTAGAAATGGCCAAAGATGGGTTAAGAAGGGATAGAGAAGTCCAAACATGGGCGAGATATGGCCAAAACTGGGCCCAGATTTATTAGAGATGTGCAAAAACGGGTTAGAAAAGGAAAACAGCGGCTTGAAACGGGTTGCAGTTGGGCAAAAATGGCTTAGAAATAGCGAAAAACCGGCTTTAAAATTGATGGAGATGAGCAAAGATGGTTTAGAAATTGCCAAAAACCGGCTTAAATATGGTTAGAGAGTGCAAAACTGGGTTAGAAATGGCCAAAGATGGCTTAACAAGGCATAGAGAAATGCCAAAACCAGTTAGATATGGCCAAAATTGGGCCGGATTTGTTAGAGATGTGCAAAAACGGGTTAGAAAAGGAAAACAGCGGCTTGAAACGGGTTGCAATTGAGCAAAAATGGTTTAGAAATAGCCAAAATTGGCTTTAAAGTTGTTAGAGAAGAGCAAAATTGGGTTAGAAACGGCCAAAACCGGCTTAAGAATGATGAGAGAAGTGCAAAACCGTGTTAGAAGTGGCCACAAATGGCTTAAAACTGGAAAAAAAATCTTTGTTAGACAAGGCTAGAATTAGCTAAAAATGTCTGAAAATGAGTTAGAAGTGAGTAAAAATAGGTTAGAAATGGTCAAAAATGGCTTAAAATGGGTGGGAAATGGGCAAAAACAGTTTAGAAAAGGAAAAAACAAGGCTGAAATTGGTTAGAAATTGACAAAATTGTCTAGAGAAGGAAAAAAATGGCTTAAAATGCCTTGAAAGTTGGCAAAAACGGTTTAGAAACAGGAAAAAATGGCTTTATGAGGGATAGAGAGGTGAAAAACTGGGTTAGAGATGGCGACAAACGCTTAAAAAAAAGGGTTAGGGAGGTGCAAAACTGGGTTAGAAATGGACGCAACTAGTTATAAAGAGTTAGAGGGGTGCAAAACGGGTAGAAATGGCTAAAAATGGCTTGAAGGGGGCTAAAAATAGCTTAAAGTGGGTTAGAAATGGCCAAAGATGGGTTAAGAAGGGATAGAGAAGTCCAAACATGGGCGAGATATGGCCAAAACTGGGCCCAGATTTATTAGAGATGTGCAAAAACGGGTTAGAAAAGGAAAACAGCGGCTTGAAACGGGTTGCAGTTGGGCAAAAATGGCTTAGAAATAGCGAAAACCGGCTTTAAAATTGATGGAGATGAGCAAAGATGGTTTAGAAATTGCCAAAACCGGCTTAAATATGGTTAGAGAGTGCAAAACTGGGTTAGAAATGGCCAAAGATGGCTTAACAAGGCATAGAGAAATGCCAAAACCAGTTAGATATGGCCAAAATTGGGCCGGATTTGTTAGAGATGTGCAAAAACGGGTTAGAAAAGGAAAACAGCGGCTTGAAACGGGTTGCAATTGAGCAAAAATGGTTTAGAAATAGCCAAAATTGGCTTTAAAGTTGTTAGAGAAGAGCAAAATTGGGTTAGAAACGGCCAAAACCGGCTTAAGAATGATGAGAGAAGTGCAAAAACCGTGTTAGAAGTGGCCACAAATGGCTTAAAACTGGAAAAAAAATCTTTGTTAGACAAGGCTAGAATTAGCTAAAAATGTCTGAAAATGAGTTAGAAGTGAGTAAAAATAGGTTAGAAATGGTCAAAAATGGCTTAAAATGGGTGGGAAATGGGCAAAAACAGTTTAGAAAAGGAAAAAACAAGGCTGAAATTGGTTAGAAATTGACAAAATTGTCTAGAGAAGGAAAAAAATGGCTTAAAATGCCTTGAAAGTTGGCAAAAACGGTTTAGAAACAGGAAAAAATGGCTTTATGAGGGATAGAGAGGTGAAAAACTGGGTTAGAGATGGCGACAAACGCTTAAAAAAAAGGGTTAGGGAGGTGCAAAACTGGGTTAGAAATGGACGCAACTAGTTATAAAGAGTTAGAGGGGTGCAAAACGGGTAGAAATGGCTAAAAATGGCTTGAAGGGGGCTAAAAATAGCTTAAAGTGGGTTAGAAATGGCCAAAGATGGGTTAAGAAGGGATAGAGAAGTCCAAACATGGGCGAGATATGGCCAAAACTGGGCCCAGATTTATTAGAGATGTGCAAAAACGGGTTAGAAAAGGAAAACAGCGGCTTGAAACGGGTTGCAGTTGGGCAAAAATGGCTTAGAAATAGCCAAAACTGGCTTTAAAATTGATGGAGATGATCAAAGATGGTTTAGAAATTGCCAAAACCGGCTTAAATATGGTTAGAGAGTGCAAAACTGGGTTAGAAATGGCCAAAGATGGCTTAACAAGGCATAGAGAAATGCCAAAACCAGTTAGATATGGCCAAAATTGGGCCGGATTTGTTAGAGATGTGCAAAAACGGGTTAGAAAAGGAAAACAGCGGCTTGAAATGGGTTGCAATTGAGCAAAAATGGTTTAGAAATAGCCAAAATTGGCTTTAAAGTTGTTAGAGAAGAGCAAAATTGGGTTAGAAACGGCCAAAACCGGCTTAAGAATGATGAGAGAAGTGCAAAACCGTGTTAGAAGTGGCCACAAATGGATTAAAACTGGAAAAAAAACTTTGTTAGACAAGGCTAGAATTAGCTAAAAATGTCTGAAAATGAGTTAGAAGTGAGTAAAAATAGGTTAGAAATGGTCAAAAATGGCTTAAAATGGGTGGGAAATGGGCAAAAACAGTTTAGAAAAGGAAAAAAACAAGGCTGAAATTGGTTAGAAATTGACAAAATTGTCTAGAGAAGGAAAAAAATGGCTTAAAATGCCTTGAAAGTTGGCAAAAACGGTTTAGAAACAGGAAAAAATGGCTTTATGAGGGATAGAGAGGTGAAAAAACTGGGTTAGAGATGGCGACAAACGCTTAAAAAAAAGGGTTAGGGAGGTGCAAAACTGGGTTAGAAATGGACGCAACTAGTTATAAAGAGTTAGAGGGGTGCAAAACGGGTAGAAATGGCTAAAAATGGCTTGAAGGGGGCTAAAAATAGCTTAAAGTGGGTTAGAAATGGCCAAAGATGGGTTAAGAAGGGATAGAGAAGTCCAAACATGGGCGAGATATGGCCAAAACTGGGCCCAGATTTATTAGAGATGTGCAAAAACGGGTTAGAAAAGGAAAACAGCGGCTTGAAACGGGTTGCAGTTGGGCAAAAATGGCTTAGAAATAGCGAAAACCGGCTTTAAAATTGATGGAGATGAGCAAAGATGGTTTAGAAATTGCCAAAACCGGCTTAAATATGGTTAGAGAGTGCAAAACTGGGTTAGAAATGGCCAAAGATGGCTTAACAAGGCATAGAGAAATGCCAAAACCAGTTAGATATGGCCAAAATTGGGCCGGATTTGTTAGAGATGTGCAAAAACGGGTTAGAAAAGGAAAACAGCGGCTTGAAACGGGTTGCAATTGAGCAAAAAATGGTTTAGAAATAGCCAAAATTGGCTTTAAAGTTGTTAGAGAAGAGCAAAATTGGGTTAGAAACGGCCAAAACCGGCTTAAGAATGATGAGAGAAGTGCAAAAACCGTGTTAGAAGTGGCCACAAATGGCTTAAAACTGGAAAAAAAATCTTTGTTAGACAAGGCTAGAATTAGCTAAAAATGTCTGAAAATGAGTTAGAAGTGAGTAAAAATAGGTTAGAAATGGTCAAAAATGGCTTAAAATGGGTGGGAAATGGGCAAAAACAGTTTAGAAAAGGAAAAAACAAGGCTGAAATTGGTTAGAAATTGACAAAATTGTCTAGAGAAGGAAAAAAATGGCTTAAAATGCCTTGAAAGTTGGCAAAAACGGTTTAGAAACAGGAAAAAATGGCTTTATGAGGGATAGAGAGGTGAAAAACTGGGTTAGAGATGGCGACAAACGCTTAAAAAAAAGGGTTAGGGAGGTGCAAAACTGGGTTAGAAATGGACGCAACTAGTTATAAAGAGTTAGAGGGGTGCAAAACGGGTAGAAATGGCTAAAAATGGCTTGAAGGGGGCTAAAAATAGCTTAAAGTGGGTTAGAAATGGCCAAAGATGGGTTAAGAAGGGATAGAGAAGTCCAAACATGGGCGAGATATGGCCAAAACTGGGCCCAGATTTATTAGAGATGTGCAAAAACGGGTTAGAAAAATAAAACAGCGGCTTGAAACGGGTTGCAGTTGGGCAAAAATGGCTTAGAAATAGCGAAAACTGGCTTTAAAATTGATGGAGATGAGCAAAGATGGTTTAGAAATTGCCAAAACCGGCTTAAATATGGTTAGAGAGTGCAAAACTGGGTTAGAAATGGCCAAAGATGGCTTAACAAGGCATAGAGAAATGCCAAAACAAGTTAGATATGGCCAAAATTGGGCCGGATTTGTTAGAGATGTGCAAAAACGGGTTAGAAAAGGAAAACAGCGGCTTGAAACGGGTTGCAATTGAGCAAAAATGGTTTAGAAATAGCCAAAATTGGCTTTAAAGTTGTTAGAGAAGAGCAAAATTGGGTTAGAAACGGCCAAAACCGGCTTAAGAATGATGAGAGAAGTGCAAAACCGTGTTAGAAAAGGCCACAAATGGCTTAAAACTGGAAAAAAAACTTTGTTAGACAAGGCTAGAATTAGCTAAAAATGTCTGAAAATGAGTTAGAAGTGAGTAAAAATAGGTTAGAAATGTTCAAAAATGGCTTAAAATGGGTGGGAAATGGGCAAAAACAGTTTAGAAAAGGAAAAAACAAGGCTGAAATTGGTTAGAAATTGACAAAATTGTCTAGAGAAGGAAAAAAATGGCTTAAAATGCCTTGAAAGTTGGCAAAAACGGTTTAGAAACAGGAAAAAAATGGCTTTATGAGGGATAGAGAGGTGAAAAACTGGGTTAGAGATGGCCACAAACGCTTAAAAAAAAGGGTTAGGGAGGTGCAAAACTGGGTTAGAAATGGACGCAAATGGTTATAAAGAGTTAGAGGGGTGCAAAACGGGTAGAAATGGCTAAAAATGGCTTGAAGGGGGCTAAAAATAGCTTAAAGTGGGTTAGAAATGGCCAAAGATGGGTTAAGAAGTGATAGAGAAGTCCAAACATGGGCAAGATATGGCCAAAACTAGGCCCAGATTTATTAGAGATGTGCAAAAACGGGTTAGAAAAGGAAAACAGCGGCTTGAAACGGGTTGCAATTGAGCAAAAATGGTTTAGAAATAGCCAAAATTGGCTTTAAAGTTGTTAGAGAAGAGCAAAATTGGGTTAGAAACGGCCAAAACCGGCTTAAGAATGATGAGAGAAGTGCAAAACCGTGTTAGAAGTGGCCACAAATGGATTAAAACTGGAAAAAAAAACTTTGTTAGACAAGGCTAGAATTAGCTAAAAATGTCTGAAAATGAGTTAGAAGTGAGTAAAAATAGGTTAGAAATGGTCAAAAATGGCTTAAAATGGGTGGGAAATGGGCAAAAACAGTTTAGAAAAGGAAAAAAACAAGGCTGAAATTGGTTAGAAATTGACAAAATTGTCTAGAGAAGGAAAAAAAATGGCTTAAAATGCCTTGAAAGTTGGCAAAAACGGTTTAGAAACAGGAAAAAAATGGCTTTATGAGGGATAGAGAGGTGAAAAACTGGGTTAGAGATGGCGACAAACGCTTAAAAAAAAGGGTTAGGGAGGTGCAAAACTGGGTTAGAAATGGACGCAACTAGTTATAAAGAGTTAGAGGGGTGCAAAACGGGTAGAAATGGCTAAAAATGGCTTGAAGGGGGCTAAAAATAGCTTAAAGTGGGTTAGAAATGGCCAAAGATGGGTTAAGAAGTGATAGAGAAGTCCAAACATGGGCGAGATATGGCCAAAACTGGGCCCAGATTTATTAGAGATGTGCAAAAACGGGTTAGAAAAGGAAAACAGCGGCTTGAAACGGGTTGCAGTTGGGCAAAAATGGCTTAGAAATAGCCAAAACTGGCTTTAAAATTGATGGAGATGATCAAAGATGGTTTAGAAATTGCCAAAACCGGCTTAAATATGGTTAGAGAGTGCAAAACTGGGTTAGAAATGGCCAAAGATGGCTTAACAAGGCATAGAGAAATGCCAAAACCAGTTAGATATGGCCAAAATTGGGCCGGATTTGTTAGAGATGTGCAAAAACGGGTTAGAAAAGGAAAACAGCGGCTTGAAATGGGTTGCAATTGAGCAAAAATGGTTTAGAAATAGCCAAAATTGGCTTTAAAGTTGTTAGAGAAGAGCAAAATTGGGTTAGAAACGGCCAAAACCGGCTTAAGAATGATGAGAGAAGTGCAAAACCGTGTTAGAAGTGGCCACAAATGGATTAAAACTGGAAAAAAAAACTTTGTTAGACAAGGCTAGAATTAGCTAAAAATGTCTGAAAATGAGTTAGAAGTGAGTAAAAATAGGTTAGAAATGGTCAAAAATGGCTTAAAATGGGTGGGAAATGGGCAAAAACAGTTTAGAAAAGGAAAAAAACAAGGCTGAAATTGGTTAGAAATTGACAAAATTGTCTAGAGAAGGAAAAAAATGGCTTAAAATGCCTTGAAAGTTGGCAAAAACGGTTTAGAAACAGGAAAAAAATGGCTTTATGAGGGATAGAGAGGTGAAAAACTGGGTTAGAGATGGCGACAAACGCTTAAAAAAAAGGGTTAGGGAGGTGCAAAACTGGGTTAGAAATGGACGCAACTAGTTATAAAGAGTTAGAGGGGTGCAAAACGGGTAGAAATGGCTAAAAATGGCTTGAAGGGGGCTAAAAATAGCTTAAAGTGGGTTAGAAATGGCCAAAGATGGGTTAAGAAGGGATAGAGAAGTCCAAACATGGGCGAGATATGGCCAAAACTGGGCCCAGATTTATTAGAGATGTGCAAAAACGGGTTAGAAAAATAAAACAGCGGCTTGAAACGGGTTGCAGTTGGGCAAAAATGGCTTAGAAATAGCCAAAACTGGCTTTAAAATTGATGGAGATGATCAAAGATGGTTTAGAAATTGCCAAAACCGGCTTAAATATGGTTAGAGAGTGCAAAACTGGGTTAGAAATGGCCAAAGATGGCTTAACAAGGCATAGAGAAATGCCAAAACCAGTTAGATATGGCCAAAATTGGGCCGGATTTGTTAGAGATGTGCAAAAACGGGTTAGAAAAGGAAAACAGCGGCTTGAAACGGGTTGCAATTGAGCAAAAATGGTTTAGAAATAGCCAAAATTGGCTTTAAAGTTGTTAGAGAAGAGCAAAATTGGGTTAGAAACGGCCAAAACCGGCTTAAGAATGATGAGAGAAGTGCAAAACCGTGTTAGAAAAGGCCACAAATGGCTTAAAACTGGAAAAAAAATCTTTGTTAGACAAGGCTAGAATTAGCTAAAAATGTCTGAAAATGAGTTAGAAGTGAGTAAAAATAGGTTAGAAATGGTCAAAAATGGCTTAAAATGGGTGGGAAATGGGCAAAAACAGTTTAGAAAAGGAAAAAAACAAGGCTGAAATTGGTTAGAAATTGACAAAATTGTCTAGAGAAGGAAAAAAAATGGCTTAAAATGCCTTGAAAGTTGGCAAAAACGGTTTAGAAACAGGAAAAAATGGCTTTATGAGGGATAGAGAGGTGAAAAACTGGGTTAGAGATGGCGACAAACGCTTAAAAAAAAGGGTTAGGGAGGTGCAAAACTGGGTTAGAAATGGACGCAACTAGTTATAAAGAGTTAGAGGGGTGCAAAACGGGTAGAAATGGCTAAAAATGGCTTGAAGGGGGCTAAAAATAGCTTAAAGTGGGTTAGAAATGGCCAAAGATGGGTTAAGAAGGGATAGAGAAGTCCAAACATGGGCGAGATATGGCCAAAACTGGGCCCAGATTTATTAGAGATGTGCAAAAACGGGTTAGAAAAATAAAACAGCGGCTTGAAACGGGTTGCAGTTGGGCAAAAATGGCTTAGAAATAGCCAAAACTGGCTTTAAAATTGATGGAGATGATCAAAGATGGTTTAGAAATTGCCAAAACCGGCTTAAATATGGTTAGAGAGTGCAAAACTGGGTTAGAAATGGCCAAAGATGGCTTAACAAGGCATAGAGAAATGCCAAAACCAGTTAGATATGGCCAAAATTGGGCCGGATTTGTTAGAGATGTGCAAAAACGGGTTAGAAAAGGAAAACAGCGGCTTGAAACGGGTTGCAATTGAGCAAAAATGGTTTAGAAATAGCCAAAATTGGCTTTAAAGTTGTTAGAGAAGAGCAAAATTGGGTTAGAAACGGCCAAAACCGGCTTAAGAATGATGAGAGAAGTGCAAAACCGTGTTAGAAAAGGCCACAAATGGCTTAAAACTGGAAAAAAAACTTTGTTAGACAAGGCTAGAATTAGCTAAAAATGTCTGAAAATGAGTTAGAAGTGAGTAAAAATAGGTTAGAAATGGTCAAAAATGGCTTAAAATGGGTGGGAAATGGGCAAAAACAGTTTAGAAAAGGAAAAAACAAGGCTGAAATTGGTTAGAAATTGACAAAATTGTCTAGAGAAGGAAAAAAATGGCTTAAAATGCCTTGAAAGTTGGCAAAAACGGTTTAGAAACAGGAAAAAAATGGCTTTATGAGGGATAGAGAGGTGAAAAACTGGGTTAGAGATGGCCACAAACGCTTAAAAAGGGTTAGGGAGGTGCAAAACTGGGTTAGAAATGGACGCAAATGGTTATAAAGAGTTAGAGGGGTGCAAAACGGGTAGAAATGGCTAAAAATGGCTTGAAGGGGGCTAAAAATAGCTTAAAGTGGGTTAGAAATGGCCAAAGATGGGTTAAGAAGTGATAGAGAAGTCCAAACATGGGCAAGATATGGCCAAAACTGGGCCCAGATTTATTAGAGATGTGCAAAAAACGGGTTAGAAAAGGAAAACAGCGGCTTGAAACGGGTTGCAATTGAGCAAAAATGGTTTAGAAATAGCCAAAATTGGCTTTAAAGTTGTTAGAGAAGAGCAAAATTGGGTTAGAAACGGCCAAAACCGGCTTAAGAATGATGAGAGAAGTGCAAAACCGTGTTAGAAAAGGCCACAAATGGCTTAAAACTGGAAAAAAAAACTTTGTTAGACAAGGCTAGAATTAGCTAAAAATGTCTGAAAATGAGTTAGAAGTGAGTAAAAATAGGTTAGAAATGGTCAAAAATGGCTTAAAATGGGTGGGAAATGGGCAAAAACAGTTTAGAAAAGGAAAAAACAAGGCTGACATTGGTTAGAAATTGACAAAATTGTCTAGAGAAGGAAAAAAAATGGCTTAAAATGCCTTGAAAGTTGGCAAAAACGGTTTAGAAACAGGAAAAAAATGGCTTTATGAGGGATAGAGAGGTGAAAAACTGGGTTAGAGATGGCGACAAACGCTTAAAAAAAAGGGTTAGGGAGGTGCAAAACTGGGTTAGAAATGGACGCAACTAGTTATAAAGAGTTAGAGGGGTGCAAAACGGGTAGAAATGGCTAAAAATGGCTTGAAGGGGGCTAAAAATAGCTTAAAGTGGGTTAGAAATGGCCAAAGATGGGTTAAGAAGGGATAGAGAAGTCCAAACATGGGCGAGATATGGCCAAAACTGGGCCCAGATTTATTAGAGATGTGCAAAAACGGGTTAGAAAAATAAAACAGCGGCTTGAAACGGGTTGCAGTTGGGCAAAAATGGCTTAGAAATAGCGAAAACTGGCTTTAAAATTGATGGAGATGAGCAAAGATGGTTTAGAAATTGCCAAAACCGGCTTAAATATGGTTAGAGAGTGCAAAACTGGGTTAGAAATGGCCAAAGATGGCTTAACAAGGCATAGAGAAATGCCAAAACAAGTTAGATATGGCCAAAATTGGGCCGGATTTGTTAGAGATGTGCAAAAACGGGTTAGAAAAGGAAAACAGCGGCTTGAAACGGGTTGCAATTGAGCAAAAATGGTTTAGAAATAGCCAAAATTGGCTTTAAAGTTGTTAGAGAAGAGCAAAATTGGGTTAGAAACGGCCAAAACCAGCTTAAGAATGATGAGAGAAGTGCAAAACCGTGTTAGAAAAGGCCACAAATGGCTTAAAACTGGAAAAAAAACTTTGTTAGACAAGGCTAGAATTAGCTAAAAATGTCTGAAAATGAGTTAGAAGTGAGTAAAAATAGGTTAGAAATGGTCAAAAATGGCTTAAAATGGGTGGGAAATGGGCAAAAACAGTTTAGAAAAGGAAAAAACAAGGCTGAAATTGGTTAGAAATTGACAAAATTGTCTAGAGAAGGAAAAAAATGGCTTAAAATGCCTTGAAAGTTGGCAAAAACGGTTTAGAAACAGGAAAAAATGGCTTTATGAGGGATAGAGAGGTGAAAAAACTGGGTTAGAGATGGCGACAAACGCTTAAAAAAAAGGGTTAGGGAGGTGCAAAACTGGGTTAGAAATGGACGCAACTAGTTATAAAGAGTTAGAGGGGTGCAAAACGGGTAGAAATGGCTAAAAATGGCTTGAAGGGGGCTAAAAATAGCTTAAAGTGGGTTATAAATGGCCAAAGATGGGTTAAGAAGGGATAGAGAAGTCCAAACATGGGCGAGATATGGCCAAAACTGGGCCCAGATTTATTAGAGATGTGCAAAAAACGGGTTAGAAAAGGAAAACAGCGGCTTGAAACGGGTTGCAGTTGGGCAAAAAATGGCTTAGAAATAGCCAAAACTGGCTTTAAAATTGATGGAGATGATCAAAGATGGTTTAGAAATTGCCAAAACCGGCTTAAATATGGTTAGAGAGTGCAAAACTGGGTTAGAAATGGCCAAAGATGGCTTAACAAGGCATAGAGAAATGCCAAAACCAGTTAGATATGGCCAAAATTGGGCCGGATTTGTTAGAGATGTGCAAAAAACGGGTTAGAAAAGGAAAACAGCGGCTTGAAATGGGTTGCAATTGAGCAAAAATGGTTTAGAAATAGCCAAAATTGGCTTTAAAGTTGTTAGAGAAGAGCAAAATTGGGTTAGAAACGGCCAAAACCGGCTTAAGAATGATGAGAGAAGTGCAAAACCGTGTTAGAAGTGGCCACAAATGGCTTAAAACTGGAAAAAAAATCTTTGTTAGACAAGGCTAGAATTAGCTAAAAATGTCTGAAAATGAGTTAGAAGTGAGTAAAAATAGGTTAGAAATGGTCAAAAATGGCTTAAAATGGGTGGGAAATGGGCAAAAACAGTTTAGAAAAGGAAAAAACAAGGCTGAAATTGGTTAGAAATTGACAAAATTGTCTAGAGAAGGAAAAAAATGGCTTAAAATGCCTTGAAAGTTGGCAAAAAACGGTTTAGAAACAGGAAAAAATGGCTTTATGAGGGATAGAGAGGTGAAAAACTGGGTTAGAGATGGCGACAAACGCTTAAAAAAAAGGGTTAGGGAGGTGCAAAACTGGGTTAGAAATGGACGCAACTAGTTATAAAGAGTTAGAGGGGTGCAAAACGGGTAGAAATGGCTAAAAATGGCTTGAAGGGGGCTAAAAATAGCTTAAAGTGGGTTAGAAATGGCCAAAGATGGGTTAAGAAGGGATAGAGAAGTCCAAACATGGGCGAGATATGGCCAAAACTGGGCCCAGATTTATTAGAGATGTGCAAAAACGGGTTAGAAAAGGAAAACAGCGGCTTGAAACGGGTTGCAGTTGGGCAAAAATGGCTTAGAAATAGCGAAAACCGGCTTTAAAATTGATGGAGATGAGCAAAGATGGTTTAGAAATTGCCAAAACCGGCTTAAATATGGTTAGAGAGTGCAAAACTGGGTTAGAAATGGCCAAAGATGGCTTAACAAGGCATAGAGAAATGCCAAAACCAGTTAGATATGGCCAAAATTGGGCCGGATTTGTTAGAGATGTGCAAAAACGGGTTAGAAAAGGAAAACAGCGGCTTGAAACGGGTTGCAATTGAGCAAAAATGGTTTAGAAATAGCCAAAATTGGCTTTAAAGTTGTTAGAGAAGAGCAAAATTGGGTTAGAAACGGCCAAAACCGGCTTAAGAATGATGAGAGAAGTGCAAAACCGTGTTAGAAGTGGCCACAAATGGCTTAAAACTGGAAAAAAAATCTTTGTTAGACAAGGCTAGAATTAGCTAAAAATGTCTGAAAATGAGTTAGAAGTGAGTAAAAATAGGTTAGAAATGGTCAAAAATGGCTTAAAATGGGTGGGAAATGGGCAAAAACAGTTTAGAAAAGGAAAAAACAAGGCTGAAATTGGTTAGAAATTGACAAAATTGTCTAGAGAAGGAAAAAAATGGCTTAAAATGCCTTGAAAGTTGGCAAAAAACGGTTTAGAAACAGGAAAAAAATGGCTTTATGAGGGATAGAGAGGTGAAAAACTGGGTTAGAGATGGCGACAAACGCTTAAAAAAAAGGGTTAGGGAGGTGCAAAACTGGGTTAGAAATGGACGCAACTAGTTATAAAGAGTTAGAGGGGTGCAAAACGGGTAGAAATGGCTAAAAATGGCTTGAAGGGGGCTAAAAATAGCTTAAAGTGGGTTAGAAATGGCCAAAGATGGGTTAAGAAGGGATAGAGAAGTCCAAACATGGGCGAGATATGGCCAAAACTGGGCCCAGATTTATTAGAGATGTGCAAAAACGGGTTAGAAAAGGAAAACAGCGGCTTGAAACGGGTTGCAGTTGGGCAAAAATGGCTTAGAAATAGCGAAAACCGGCTTTAAAATTGATGGAGATGAGCAAAGATGGTTTAGAAATTGCCAAAACCGGCTTAAATATGGTTAGAGAGTGCAAAACTGGGTTAGAAATGGCCAAAGATGGCTTAACAAGGCATAGAGAAATGCCAAAACCAGTTAGATATGGCCAAAATTGGGCCGGATTTGTTAGAGATGTGCAAAAACGGGTTAGAAAAGGAAAACAGCGGCTTGAAACGGGTTGCAATTGAGCAAAAATGGTTTAGAAATAGCCAAAATTGGCTTTAAAGTTGTTAGAGAAGAGCAAAATTGGGTTAGAAACGGCCAAAACCGGCTTAAGAATGATGAGAGAAGTGCAAAACCGTGTTAGAAGTGGCCACAAATGGCTTAAAACTGGAAAAAAAATCTTTGTTAGACAAGGCTAGAATTAGCTAAAAATGTCTGAAAATGAGTTAGAAGTGAGTAAAAATAGGTTAGAAATGGTCAAAAATGGCTTAAAATGGGTGGGAAATGGGCAAAAACAGTTTAGAAAAGGAAAAAACAAGGCTGAAATTGGTTAGAAATTGACAAAATTGTCTAGAGAAGGAAAAAAATGGCTTAAAATGCCTTGAAAGTTGGCAAAAACGGTTTAGAAACAGGAAAAAATGGCTTTATGAGGGATAGAGAGGTGAAAAACTGGGTTAGAGATGGCGACAAACGCTTAAAAAAAAGGGTTAGGGAGGTGCAAAACTGGGTTAGAAATGGACGCAACTAGTTATAAAGAGTTAGAGGGGTGCAAAACGGGTAGAAATGGCTAAAAATGGCTTGAAGGGGGCTAAAAATAGCTTAAAGTGGGTTAGAAATGGCCAAAGATGGGTTAAGAAGGGATAGAGAAGTCCAAACATGGGCGAGATATGGCCAAAACTGGGCCCAGATTTATTAGAGATGTGCAAAAACGGGTTAGAAAAGGAAAACAGCGGCTTGAAACGGGTTGCAGTTGGGCAAAAATGGCTTAGAAATAGCGAAAACCGGCTTTAAAATTGATGGAGATGAGCAAAGATGGTTTAGAAATTGCCAAAACCGGCTTAAATATGGTTAGAGAGTGCAAAACTGGGTTAGAAATGGCCAAAGATGGCTTAACAAGGCATAGAGAAATGCCAAAACCAGTTAGATATGGCCAAAATTGGGCCGGATTTGTTAGAGATGTGCAAAAACGGGTTAGAAAAGGAAAACAGCGGCTTGAAACGGGTTGCAATTGAGCAAAAATGGTTTAGAAATAGCCAAAATTGGCTTTAAAGTTGTTAGAGAAGAGCAAAATTGGGTTAGAAACGGCCAAAACCGGCTTAAGAATGATGAGAGAAGTGCAAAACCGTGTTAGAAGTGGCCACAAATGGCTTAAAACTGGAAAAAAAATCTTTGTTAGACAAGGCTAGAATTAGCTAAAAATGTCTGAAAATGAGTTAGAAGTGAGTAAAAATAGGTTAGAAATGGTCAAAAATGGCTTAAAATGGGTGGGAAATGGGCAAAAAACAGTTTAGAAAAGGAAAAAACAAGGCTGAAATTGGTTAGAAATTGACAAAATTGTCTAGAGAAGGAAAAAAAATGGCTTAAAATGCCTTGAAAGTTGGCAAAAAACGGTTTAGAAACAGGAAAAAAATGGCTTTATGAGGGATAGAGAGGTGAAAAACTGGGTTAGAGATGGCGACAAACGCTTAAAAAAAAGGGTTAGGGAGGTGCAAAACTGGGTTAGAAATGGACGCAACTAGTTATAAAGAGTTAGAGGGGTGCAAAACGGGTAGAAATGGCTAAAAATGGCTTGAAGGGGGCTAAAAATAGCTTAAAGTGGGTTAGAAATGGCCAAAGATGGGTTAAGAAGGGATAGAGAAGTCCAAACATGGGCGAGATATGGCCAAAACTGGGCCCAGATTTATTAGAGATGTGCAAAAACGGGTTAGAAAAGGAAAACAGCGGCTTGAAACGGGTTGCAGTTGGGCAAAAATGGCTTAGAAATAGCCAAAACTGGCTTTTAAAATTGATGGAGATGATCAAAGATGGTTTAGAAATTGCCAAAACCGGCTTAAATATGGTTAGAGAGTGCAAAACTGGGTTAGAAATGGCCAAAGATGGCTTAACAAGGCATAGAGAAATGCCAAAACCAGTTAGATATGGCCAAAATTGGGCCGGATTTGTTAGAGATGTGCAAAAACGGGTTAGAAAAGGAAAACAGCGGCTTGAAATGGGTTGCAATTGAGCAAAAATGGTTTAGAAATAGCCAAAATTGGCTTTAAAGTTGTTAGAGAAGAGCAAAATTGGGTTAGAAACGGCCAAAACCGGCTTAAGAATGATGAGAGAAGTGCAAAACCGTGTTAGAAGTGGCCACAAATGGATTAAAACTGGAAAAAAAACTTTGTTAGACAAGGCTAGAATTAGCTAAAAATGTCTGAAAATGAGTTAGAAGTGAGTAAAAATAGGTTAGAAATGGTCAAAAATGGCTTAAAATGGGTGGGAAATGGGCAAAAACAGTTTAGAAAAGGAAAAAACAAGGCTGAAATTGGTTAGAAATTGACAAAATTGTCTAGAGAAGGAAAAAAATGGCTTAAAATGCCTTGAAAGTTGGCAAAAAAACGGTTTAGAAACAGGAAAAAATGGCTTTATGAGGGATAGAGAGGTGAAAAACTGGGTTAGAGATGGCGACAAACGCTTAAAAAAAAGGGTTAGGGAGGTGCAAAACTGGGTTAGAAATGGACGCAACTAGTTATAAAGAGTTAGAGGGGTGCAAAACGGGTAGAAATGGCTAAAAATGGCTTGAAGGGGGCTAAAAATAGCTTAAAGTGGGTTAGAAATGGCCAAAGATGGGTTAAGAAGGGATAGAGAAGTCCAAACATGGGCGAGATATGGCCAAAACTGGGCCCAGATTTATTAGAGATGTGCAAAAACGGGTTAGAAAAGGAAAACAGCGGCTTGAAACGGGTTGCAGTTGGGCAAAAATGGCTTAGAAATAGCGAAAACCGGCTTTAAAATTGATGGAGATGAGCAAAGATGGTTTAGAAATTGCCAAAACCGGCTTAAATATGGTTAGAGAGTGCAAAACTGGGTTAGAAATGGCCAAAGATGGCTTAACAAGGCATAGAGAAATGCCAAAACCAGTTAGATATGGCCAAAATTGGGCCGGATTTGTTAGAGATGTGCAAAAAACGGGTTAGAAAAGGAAAACAGCGGCTTGAAACGGGTTGCAATTGAGCAAAAATGGTTTAGAAATAGCCAAAATTGGCTTTAAAGTTGTTAGAGAAGAGCAAAATTGGGTTAGAAACGGCCAAAACCGGCTTAAGAATGATGAGAGAAGTGCAAAACCGTGTTAGAAGTGGCCACAAATGGCTTAAAACTGGAAAAAAAATCTTTGTTAGACAAGGCTAGAATTAGCTAAAAATGTCTGAAAATGAGTTAGAAGTGAGTAAAAATAGGTTAGAAATGGTCAAAAATGGCTTAAAATGGGTGGGAAATGGGCAAAAACAGTTTAGAAAAGGAAAAAACAAGGCTGAAATTGGTTAGAAATTGACAAAATTGTCTAGAGAAGGAAAAAAAATGGCTTAAAATGCCTTGAAAGTTGGCAAAAAACGGTTTAGAAACAGGAAAAAATGGCTTTATGAGGGATAGAGAGGTGAAAAACTGGGTTAGAGATGGCGACAAACGCTTAAAAAAAAGGGTTAGGGAGGTGCAAAACTGGGTTAGAAATGGACGCAACTAGTTATAAAGAGTTAGAGGGGTGCAAAACGGGTAGAA
Organism: Melopsittacus undulatus; assembly: GCF_012275295.1. Lineage (NCBI taxonomy): Eukaryota > Metazoa > Chordata > Aves > Psittaciformes > Psittaculidae > Melopsittacus > Melopsittacus undulatus. The sequence goes on along the minus strand of NW_022994133.1, from coordinate 48,958 downwards.
ATGGCTAAAAATGGCTTGAAGGGGGCTAAAAATAGCTTAAAGTGGGTTAGAAATGGCCAAAGATGGGTTAAGAAGGGATAGAGAAGTCCAAACATGGGCGAGATATGGCCAAAACTGGGCCCAGATTTATTAGAGATGTGCAAAAACGGGTTAGAAAAATAAAACAGCGGCTTGAAACGGGTTGCAGTTGGGCAAAAATGGCTTAGAAATAGCGAAAACTGGCTTTAAAATTGATGGAGATGAGCAAAGATGGTTTAGAAATTGCCAAAACCGGCTTAAATATGGTTAGAGAGTGCAAAACTGGGTTAGAAATGGCCAAAGATGGCTTAACAAGGCATAGAGAAATGCCAAAACAAGTTAGATATGGCCAAAATTGGGCCGGATTTGTTAGAGATGTGCAAAAACGGGTTAGAAAAGGAAAACAGCGGCTTGAAACGGGTTGCAATTGAGCAAAAATGGTTTAGAAATAGCCAAAATTGGCTTTAAAGTTGTTAGAGAAGAGCAAAATTGGGTTAGAAACGGCCAAAACCGGCTTAAGAATGATGAGAGAAGTGCAAAACCGTGTTAGAAAAGGCCACAAATGGCTTAAAACTGGAAAAAAAAACTTTGTTAGACAAGGCTAGAATTAGCTAAAAATGTCTGAAAATGAGTTAGAAGTGAGTAAAAATAGGTTAGAAATGTTCAAAAATGGCTTAAAATGGGTGGGAAATGGGCAAAAACAGTTTAGAAAAGGAAAAAACAAGGCTGAAATTGGTTAGAAATTGACAAAATTGTCTAGAGAAGGAAAAAAATGGCTTAAAATGCCTTGAAAGTTGGCAAAAACGGTTTAGAAACAGGAAAAAAATGGCTTTATGAGGGATAGAGAGGTGAAAAACTGGGTTAGAGATGGCCACAAACGCTTAAAAAAAAGGGTTAGGGAGGTGCAAAACTGGGTTAGAAATGGACGCAAATGGTTATAAAGAGTTAGAGGGGTGCAAAACGGGTAGAAATGGCTAAAAATGGCTTGAAGGGGGCTAAAAATAGCTTAAAGTGGGTTAGAAATGGCCAAAGATGGGTTAAGAAGTGATAGAGAAGTCCAAACATGGGCAAGATATGGCCAAAACTAGGCCCAGATTTATTAGAGATGTGCAAAAACGGGTTAGAAAAGGAAAACAGCGGCTTGAAACGGGTTGCAATTGAGCAAAAATGGTTTAGAAATAGCCAAAATTGGCTTTAAAGTTGTTAGAGAAGAGCAAAATTGGGTTAGAAACGGCCAAAACCGGCTTAAGAATGATGAGAGAAGTGCAAAACCGTGTTAGAAGTGGCCACAAATGGATTAAAACTGGAAAAAAAAACTTTGTTAGACAAGGCTAGAATTAGCTAAAAATGTCTGAAAATGAGTTAGAAGTGAGTAAAAATAGGTTAGAAATGGTCAAAAATGGCTTAAAATGGGTGGGAAATGGGCAAAAACAGTTTAGAAAAGGAAAAAAACAAGGCTGAAATTGGTTAGAAATTGACAAAATTGTCTAGAGAAGGAAAAAAATGGCTTAAAATGCCTTGAAAGTTGGCAAAAACGGTTTAGAAACAGGAAAAAATGGCTTTATGAGGGATAGAGAGGTGAAAAACTGGGTTAGAGATGGCGACAAAACGCTTAAAAAAAAAGGGTTAGGGAGGTGCAAAACTGGGTTAGAAATGGACGCAACTAGTTATAAAGAGTTAGAGGGGTGCAAAACGGGTAGAAATGGCTAAAAATGGCTTGAAGGGGGCTAAAAATAGCTTAAAGTGGGTTAGAAATGGCCAAAGATGGGTTAAGAAGTGATAGAGAAGTCCAAACATGGGCGAGATATGGCCAAAACTGGGCCCAGATTTATTAGAGATGTGCAAAAAACGGGTTAGAAAAGGAAAACAGCGGCTTGAAACGGGTTGCAGTTGGGCAAAAATGGCTTAGAAATAGCCAAAACTGGCTTTAAAATTGATGGAGATGATCAAAGATGGTTTAGAAATTGCCAAAACCGGCTTAAATATGGTTAGAGAGTGCAAAACTGGGTTAGAAATGGCCAAAGATGGCTTAACAAGGCATAGAGAAATGCCAAAACCAGTTAGATATGGCCAAAATTGGGCCGGATTTGTTAGAGATGTGCAAAAACGGGTTAGAAAAGGAAAACAGCGGCTTGAAATGGGTTGCAATTGAGCAAAAATGGTTTAGAAATAGCCAAAATTGGCTTTAAAGTTGTTAGAGAAGAGCAAAATTGGGTTAGAAACGGCCAAAACCGGCTTAAGAATGATGAGAGAAGTGCAAAACCGTGTTAGAAGTGGCCACAAATGGATTAAAACTGGAAAAAAAACTTTGTTAGACAAGGCTAGAATTAGCTAAAAATGTCTGAAAATGAGTTAGAAGTGAGTAAAAATAGGTTAGAAATGGTCAAAAATGGCTTAAAATGGGTGGGAAATGGGCAAAAACAGTTTAGAAAAGGAAAAAACAAGGCTGAAATTGGTTAGAAATTGACAAAATTGTCTAGAGAAGGAAAAAAATGGCTTAAAATGCCTTGAAAGTTGGCAAAAACGGTTTAGAAACAGGAAAAAATGGCTTTATGAGGGATAGAGAGGTGAAAAACTGGGTTAGAGATGGCGACAAACGCTTAAAAAAAAGGGTTAGGGAGGTGCAAAACTGGGTTAGAAATGGACGCAACTAGTTATAAAGAGTTAGAGGGGTGCAAAACGGGTAGAAATGGCTAAAAATGGCTTGAAGGGGGCTAAAAATAGCTTAAAGTGGGTTAGAAATGGCCAAAGATGGGTTAAGAAGGGATAGAGAAGTCCAAACATGGGCGAGATATGGCCAAAACTGGGCCCAGATTTATTAGAGATGTGCAAAAACGGGTTAGAAAAATAAAACAGCGGCTTGAAACGGGTTGCAGTTGGGCAAAAATGGCTTAGAAATAGCCAAAACTGGCTTTAAAATTGATGGAGATGATCAAAGATGGTTTAGAAATTGCCAAAACCGGCTTAAATATGGTTAGAGAGTGCAAAACTGGGTTAGAAATGGCCAAAGATGGCTTAACAAGGCATAGAGAAATGCCAAAACCAGTTAGATATGGCCAAAATTGGGCCGGATTTGTTAGAGATGTGCAAAAACGGGTTAGAAAAGGAAAACAGCGGCTTGAAACGGGTTGCAATTGAGCAAAAATGGTTTAGAAATAGCCAAAATTGGCTTTAAAGTTGTTAGAGAAGAGCAAAATTGGGTTAGAAACGGCCAAAACCGGCTTAAGAATGATGAGAGAAGTGCAAAAACCGTGTTAGAAAAGGCCACAAATGGCTTAAAACTGGAAAAAAAAATCTTTGTTAGACAAGGCTAGAATTAGCTAAAAATGTCTGAAAATGAGTTAGAAGTGAGTAAAAATAGGTTAGAAATGGTCAAAAATGGCTTAAAATGGGTGGGAAATGGGCAAAAACAGTTTAGAAAAGGAAAAAAACAAGGCTGAAATTGGTTAGAAATTGACAAAATTGTCTAGAGAAGGAAAAAAATGGCTTAAAATGCCTTGAAAGTTGGCAAAAAACGGTTTAGAAACAGGAAAAAATGGCTTTATGAGGGATAGAGAGGTGAAAAACTGGGTTAGAGATGGCGACAAAACGCTTAAAAAAAAGGGTTAGGGAGGTGCAAAACTGGGTTAGAAATGGACGCAACTAGTTATAAAGAGTTAGAGGGGTGCAAAACGGGTAGAAATGGCTAAAAATGGCTTGAAGGGGGCTAAAAAATAGCTTAAAGTGGGTTAGAAATGGCCAAAGATGGGTTAAGAAGGGATAGAGAAGTCCAAACATGGGCGAGATATGGCCAAAACTGGGCCCAGATTTATTAGAGATGTGCAAAAACGGGTTAGAAAAATAAAACAGCGGCTTGAAACGGGTTGCAGTTGGGCAAAAATGGCTTAGAAATAGCCAAAACTGGCTTTAAAATTGATGGAGATGATCAAAGATGGTTTAGAAATTGCCAAAACCGGCTTAAATATGGTTAGAGAGTGCAAAACTGGGTTAGAAATGGCCAAAGATGGCTTAACAAGGCATAGAGAAATGCCAAAACCAGTTAGATATGGCCAAAATTGGGCCGGATTTGTTAGAGATGTGCAAAAACGGGTTAGAAAAGGAAAACAGCGGCTTGAAACGGGTTGCAATTGAGCAAAAATGGTTTAGAAATAGCCAAAATTGGCTTTAAAGTTGTTAGAGAAGAGCAAAATTGGGTTAGAAACGGCCAAAACCGGCTTAAGAATGATGAGAGAAGTGCAAAACCGTGTTAGAAAAGGCCACAAATGGCTTAAAACTGGAAAAAAAAACTTTGTTAGACAAGGCTAGAATTAGCTAAAAATGTCTGAAAATGAGTTAGAAGTGAGTAAAAATAGGTTAGAAATGGTCAAAAATGGCTTAAAATGGGTGGGAAATGGGCAAAAACAGTTTAGAAAAGGAAAAAAACAAGGCTGAAATTGGTTAGAAATTGACAAAATTGTCTAGAGAAGGAAAAAAATGGCTTAAAATGCCTTGAAAGTTGGCAAAAACGGTTTAGAAACAGGAAAAAATGGCTTTATGAGGGAGAGAGAGGTGAAAAACTGGGTTAGAGATGGCCACAAACGCTTAAAAAGGGTTAGGGAGGTGCAAAACTGGGTTAGAAATGGACGCAAATGGTTATAAAGAGTTAGAGGGGTGCAAAACGGGTAGAAATGGCTAAAAATGGCTTGAAGGGGGCTAAAAATAGCTTAAAGTGGGTTAGAAATGGCCAAAGATGGGTTAAGAAGTGATAGAGAAGTCCAAACATGGGCAAGATATGGCCAAAACTGGGCCCAGATTTATTAGAGATGTGCAAAAACGGGTTAGAAAAGGAAAACAGCGGCTTGAAACGGGTTGCAATTGAGCAAAAATGGTTTAGAAATAGCCAAAATTGGCTTTAAAGTTGTTAGAGAAGAGCAAAATTGGGTTAGAAACGGCCAAAACCGGCTTAAGAATGATGAGAGAAGTGCAAAACCGTGTTAGAAAAGGCCACAAATGGCTTAAAACTGGAAAAAAAACTTTGTTAGACAAGGCTAGAATTAGCTAAAAATGTCTGAAAATGAGTTAGAAGTGAGTAAAAATAGGTTAGAAATGGTCAAAAATGGCTTAAAATGGGTGGGAAATGGGCAAAAACAGTTTAGAAAAGGAAAAAAACAAGGCTGACATTGGTTAGAAATTGACAAAATTGTCTAGAGAAGGAAAAAAATGGCTTAAAATGCCTTGAAAGTTGGCAAAAACGGTTTAGAAACAGGAAAAAATGGCTTTATGAGGGATAGAGAGGTGAAAAACTGGGTTAGAGATGGCGACAAACGCTTAAAAAAAAGGGTTAGGGAGGTGCAAAACTGGGTTAGAAATGGACGCAACTAGTTATAAAGAGTTAGAGGGGTGCAAAACAGGTAGAAATGGCTAAAAATGGCTTGAAGGGGGCTAAAAATAGCTTAAAGTGGGTTAGAAATGGCCAAAGATGGGTTAAGAAGGGATAGAGAAGTCCAAACATGGGCGAGATATGGCCAAAACTGGGCCCAGATTTATTAGAGATGTGCAAAAACGGGTTAGAAAAATAAAACAGCGGCTTGAAACGGGTTGCAGTTGGGCAAAAATGGCTTAGAAATAGCGAAAACTGGCTTTAAAATTGATGGAGATGAGCAAAGATGGTTTAGAAATTGCCAAAACCGGCTTAAATATGGTTAGAGAGTGCAAAAACTGGGTTAGAAATGGCCAAAGATGGCTTAACAAGGCATAGAGAAATGCCAAAACAAGTTAGATATGGCCAAAATTGGGCCGGATTTGTTAGAGATGTGCAAAAAACGGGTTAGAAAAGGAAAACAGCGGCTTGAAACGGGTTGCAATTGAGCAAAAATGGTTTAGAAATAGCCAAAATTGGCTTTAAAGTTGTTAGAGAAGAGCAAAATTGGGTTAGAAACGGCCAAAACCAGCTTAAGAATGATGAGAGAAGTGCAAAACCGTGTTAGAAAAGGCCACAAATGGCTTAAAACTGGAAAAAAAAACTTTGTTAGACAAGGCTAGAATTAGCTAAAAATGTCTGAAAATGAGTTAGAAGTGAGTAAAAATAGGTTAGAAATGGTCAAAAATGGCTTAAAATGGGTGGGAAATGGGCAAAAACAGTTTAGAAAAGGAAAAAACAAGGCTGAAATTGGTTAGAAATTGACAAAAATTGTCTAGAGAAGGAAAAAAATGGCTTAAAATGCCTTGAAAGTTGGCAAAAAACGGTTTAGAAACAGGAAAAAAATGGCTTTATGAGGGATAGAGAGGTGAAAAACTGGGTTAGAGATGGCGACAAACGCTTAAAAAAAAGGGTTAGGGAGGTGCAAAACTGGGTTAGAAATGGACGCAACTAGTTATAAAGAGTTAGAGGGGTGCAAAACGGGTAGAAATGGCTAAAAATGGCTTGAAGGGGGCTAAAAATAGCTTAAAGTGGGTTATAAATGGCCAAAGATGGGTTAAGAAGGGATAGAGAAGTCCAAACATGGGCGAGATATGGCCAAAACTGGGCCCAGATTTATTAGAGATGTGCAAAAAACGGGTTAGAAAAGGAAAACAGCGGCTTGAAACGGGTTGCAGTTGGGCAAAAATGGCTTAGAAATAGCCAAAACTGGCTTTAAAATTGATGGAGATGATCAAAGATGGTTTAGAAATTGCCAAAACCGGCTTAAATATGGTTAGAGAGTGCAAAACTGGGTTAGAAATGGCCAAAGATGGCTTAACAAGGCATAGAGAAATGCCAAAACCAGTTAGATATGGCCAAAATTGGGCCGGATTTGTTAGAGATGTGCAAAAAACGGGTTAGAAAAGGAAAACAGCGGCTTGAAATGGGTTGCAATTGAGCAAAAATGGTTTAGAAATAGCCAAAATTGGCTTTAAAGTTGTTAGAGAAGAGCAAAATTGGGTTAGAAACGGCCAAAACCGGCTTAAGAATGATGAGAGAAGTGCAAAACCGTGTTAGAAGTGGCCACAAATGGCTTAAAACTGGAAAAAAAATCTTTGTTAGACAAGGCTAGAATTAGCTAAAAATGTCTGAAAATGAGTTAGAAGTGAGTAAAAATAGGTTAGAAATGGTCAAAAATGGCTTAAAATGGGTGGGAAATGGGCAAAAACAGTTTAGAAAAGGAAAAAACAAGGCTGAAATTGGTTAGAAATTGACAAAATTGTCTAGAGAAGGAAAAAAATGGCTTAAAATGCCTTGAAAGTTGGCAAAAACGGTTTAGAAACAGGAAAAAAATGGCTTTATGAGGGATAGAGAGGTGAAAAACTGGGTTAGAGATGGCGACAAACGCTTAAAAAAAAGGGTTAGGGAGGTGCAAAACTGGGTTAGAAATGGACGCAACTAGTTATAAAGAGTTAGAGGGGTGCAAAACGGGTAGAAATGGCTAAAAATGGCTTGAAGGGGGCTAAAAATAGCTTAAAGTGGGTTAGAAATGGCCAAAGATGGGTTAAGAAGGGATAGAGAAGTCCAAACATGGGCGAGATATGGCCAAAACTGGGCCCAGATTTATTAGAGATGTGCAAAAACGGGTTAGAAAAATAAAACAGCGGCTTGAAACGGGTTGCAGTTGGGCAAAAATGGCTTAGAAATAGCGAAAACTGGCTTTAAAATTGATGGAGATGAGCAAAGATGGTTTAGAAATTGCCAAAACCGGCTTAAATATGGTTAGAGAGTGCAAAACTGGGTTAGAAATGGCCAAAGATGGCTTAACAAGGCATAGAGAAATGCCAAAACAAGTTAGATATGGCCAAAATTGGGCCGGATTTGTTAGAGATGTGCAAAAACGGGTTAGAAAAGGAAAACAGCGGCTTGAAACGGGTTGCAATTGAGCAAAAATGGTTTAGAAATAGCCAAAATTGGCTTTAAAGTTGTTAGAGAAGAGCAAAATTGGGTTAGAAACGGCCAAAACCGGCTTAAGAATGATGAGAGAAGTGCAAAACCGTGTTAGAAAAGGCCACAAATGGCTTAAAACTGGAAAAAAAAACTTTGTTAGACAAGGCTAGAATTAGCTAAAAATGTCTGAAAATGAGTTAGAAGTGAGTAAAAATAGGTTAGAAATGTTCAAAAATGGCTTAAAATGGGTGGGAAATGGGCAAAAACAGTTTAGAAAAGGAAAAAAACAAGGCTGAAATTGGTTAGAAATTGACAAAATTGTCTAGAGAAGGAAAAAAATGGCTTAAAATGCCTTGAAAGTTGGCAAAAACGGTTTAGAAACAGGAAAAAATGGCTTTATGAGGGATAGAGAGGTGAAAAACTGGGTTAGAGATGGCCACAAACGCTTAAAAAAAAGGGTTAGGGAGGTGCAAAACTGGGTTAGAAATGGACGCAAATGGTTATAAAGAGTTAGAGGGGTGCAAAACGGGTAGAAATGGCTAAAAATGGCTTGAAGGGGGCTAAAAATAGCTTAAAGTGGGTTAGAAATGGCCAAAGATGGGTTAAGAAGTGATAGAGAAGTCCAAACATGGGCAAGATATGGCCAAAATTGGGCCGGATTTGTTAGAGATGTGCAAAAACGGGTTAGAAAAGGAAAACAGCGGCTTGAAACGGGTTGCAATTGAGCAAAAATGGTTTAGAAATAGCCAAAATTGGCTTTAAAGTTGTTAGAGAAGAGCAAAATTGGGTTAGAAACGGCCAAAACCGGCTTAAGAATGATGAGAGAAGTGCAAAACCGTGTTAGAAAAGGCCACAAATGGCTTAAAACTGGAAAAAAAAATCTTTGTTAGACAAGGCTAGAATTAGCTAAAAATGTCTGAAAATGAGTTAGAAGTGAGTAAAAATAGGTTAGAAATGGTCAAAAATGGCTTAAAATGGGTGGGAAATGGGCAAAAAACAGTTTAGAAAAGGAAAAAACAAGGCTGAAATTGGTTAGAAATTGACAAAATTGTCTAGAGAAGGAAAAAAATGGCTTAAAATGCCTTGAAAGTTGGCAAAAACGGTTTAGAAACAGGAAAAAATGGCTTTATGAGGGATAGAGAGGTGAAAAACTGGGTTAGAGATGGCGACAAACGCTTAAAAAAAAGGGTTAGGGAGGTGCAAAACTGGGTTAGAAATGGACGCAACTAGTTATAAAGAGTTAGAGGGGTGCAAAACGGGTAGAAATGGCTAAAAATGGCTTGAAGGGGGCTAAAAATAGCTTAAAGTGGGTTAGAAATGGCCAAAGATGGGTTAAGAAGTGATAGAGAAGTCCAAACATGGGCGAGATATGGCCAAAACTGGGCCCAGATTTATTAGAGATGTGCAAAAACGGGTTAGAAAAGGAAAACAGCGGCTTGAAACGGGTTGCAGTTGGGCAAAAATGGCTTAGAAATAGCCAAAACTGGCTTTAAAATTGATGGAGATGATCAAAGATGGTTTAGAAATTGCCAAAACCGGCTTAAATATGGTTAGAGAGTGCAAAACTGGGTTAGAAATGGCCAAAGATGGCTTAACAAGGCATAGAGAAATGCCAAAACCAGTTAGATATGGCCAAAATTGGGCCGGATTTGTTAGAGATGTGCAAAAACGGGTTAGAAAAGGAAAACAGCGGCTTGAAATGGGTTGCAATTGAGCAAAAATGGTTTAGAAATAGCCAAAATTGGCTTTAAAGTTGTTAGAGAAGAGCAAAATTGGGTTAGAAACGGCCAAAACCGTCTTAAGAATGATGAGAGAAGTGCAAAACCGTGTTAGAAGTGGCCACAAATGGATTAAAACTGGAAAAAAAACTTTGTTAGACAAGGCTAGAATTAGCTAAAAATGTCTGAAAATGAGTTAGAAGTGAGTAAAAATAGGTTAGAAATGGTCAAAAATGGCTTAAAATGGGTGGGAAATGGGCAAAAACAGTTTAGAAAAGGAAAAAACAAGGCTGAAATTGGTTAGAAATTGACAAAATTGTCTAGAGAAGGAAAAAAATGGCTTAAAATGCCTTGAAAGTTGGCAAAAACGGTTTAGAAACAGGAAAAAATGGCTTTATGAGGGATAGAGAGGTGAAAAACTGGGTTAGAGATGGCGACAAACGCTTAAAAAAAAGGGTTAGGGAGGTGCAAAAACTGGGTTAGAAATGGACGCAACTAGTTATAAAGAGTTAGAGGGGTGCAAAACGGGTAGAAAATGGCTAAAAATGGCTTGAAGGGGGCTAAAAATAGCTTAAAGTGGGTTAGAAATGGCCAAAGATGGGTTAAGAAGGGATAGAGAAGTCCAAACATGGGCGAGATATGGCCAAAACTGGGCCCAGATTTATTAGAGATGTGCAAAAACGGGTTAGAAAAATAAAACAGCGGCTTGAAACGGGTTGCAGTTGGGCAAAAATGGCTTAGAAATAGCCAAAACTGGCTTTAAAATTGATGGAGATGATCAAAGATGGTTTAGAAATTGCCAAAACCGGCTTAAATATGGTTAGAGAGTGCAAAACTGGGTTAGAAATGGCCAAAGATGGCTTAACAAGGCATAGAGAAATGCCAAAACCAGTTAGATATGGCCAAAATTGGGCCGGATTTGTTAGAGATGTGCAAAAACGGGTTAGAAAAGGAAAACAGCGGCTTGAAACGGGTTGCAATTGAGCAAAAATGGTTTAGAAATAGCCAAAATTGGCTTTAAAGTTGTTAGAGAAGAGCAAAATTGGGTTAGAAACGGCCAAAACCGGCTTAAGAATGATGAGAGAAGTGCAAAACCGTGTTAGAAAAGGCCACAAATGGCTTAAAACTGGAAAAAAAATCTTGTTAGACAAGGCTAGAATTAGCTAAAAATGTCTGAAAATGAGTTAGAAGTGAGTAAAAATAGGTTAGAAATGGTCAAAAATGGCTTAAAATGGGTGGGAAATGGGCAAAAACAGTTTAGAAAAGGAAAAAAACAAGGCTGAAATTGGTTAGAAATTGACAAAATTGTCTAGAGAAGGAAAAAAAATGGCTTAAAATGCCTTGAAAGTTGGCAAAAACGGTTTAGAAACAGGAAAAAATGGCTTTATGAGGGATAGAGAGGTGAAAAACTGGGTTAGAGATGGCGACAAAACGCTTAAAAAAAAGGGTTAGGGAGGTGCAAAACTGGGTTAGAAATGGACGCAACTAGTTATAAAGAGTTAGAGGGGTGCAAAACGGGTAGAAATGGCTAAAAATGGCTTGAAGGGGGCTAAAAATAGCTTAAAGTGGGTTAGAAATGGCCAAAGATGGGTTAAGAAGGGATAGAGAAGTCCAAACATGGGCGAGATATGGCCAAAACTGGGCCCAGATTTATTAGAGATGTGCAAAAACGGGTTAGAAAAATAAAACAGCGGCTTGAAACGGGTTGCAGTTGGGCAAAAATGGCTTAGAAATAGCCAAAACTGGCTTTAAAATTGATGGAGATGATCAAAGATGGTTTAGAAATTGCCAAAAACCGGCTTAAATATGGTTAGAGAGTGCAAAACTGGGTTAGAAATGGCCAAAGATGGCTTAACAAGGCATAGAGAAATGCCAAAACCAGTTAGATATGGCCAAAATTGGGCCGGATTTGTTAGAGATGTGCAAAAACGGGTTAGAAAAGGAAAACAGCGGCTTGAAACGGGTTGCAATTGAGCAAAAATGGTTTAGAAATAGCCAAAATTGGCTTTAAAGTTGTTAGAGAAGAGCAAAATTGGGTTAGAAACGGCCAAAACCGGCTTAAGAATGATGAGAGAAGTGCAAAACCGTGTTAGAAAAGGCCACAAATGGCTTAAAACTGGAAAAAAAACTTTGTTAGACAAGGCTAGAATTAGCTAAAAATGTCTGAAAATGAGTTAGAAGTGAGTAAAAATAGGTTAGAAATGGTCAAAAATGGCTTAAAATGGGTGGGAAATGGGCAAAAAACAGTTTAGAAAAGGAAAAAACAAGGCTGAAATTGGTTAGAAATTGACAAAATTGTCTAGAGAAGGAAAAAAATGGCTTAAAATGCCTTGAAAGTTGGCAAAAACGGTTTAGAAACAGGAAAAAATGGCTTTATGAGGGATAGAGAGGTGAAAAACTGGGTTAGAGATGGCCACAAACGCTTAAAAAAAAGGGTTAGGGAGGTGCAAAACTGGGTTAGAAATGGACGCAAATGGTTATAAAGAGTTAGAGGGGTGCAAAACGGGTAGAAATGGCTAAAAATGGCTTGAAGGGGGCTAAAAATAGCTTAAAGTGGGTTAGAAATGGCCAAAGATGGGTTAAGAAGTGATAGAGAAGTCCAAACATGGGCAAGATATGGCCAAAACTAGGCCCAGATTTATTAGAGATGTGCAAAAACGGGTTAGAAAAGGAAAACAGCGGCTTGAAACAGGTTGCAATTGAGCAAAAATGGTTTAGAAATAGCCAAAATTGGCTTTAAAGTTGTTAGAGAAGAGCAAAATTGGGTTAGAAACGGCCAAAACCGGCTTAAGAATGATGAGAGAAGTGCAAAACCGTGTTAGAAGTGGCCACAAATGGATTAAAACTGGAAAAAAAACTTTGTTAGACAAGGCTAGAATTAGCTAAAAATGTCTGAAAATGAGTTAGAAGTGAGTAAAAATAGGTTAGAAATGGTCAAAAATGGCTTAAAATGGGTGGGAAATGGGCAAAAACAGTTTAGAAAAGGAAAAAACAAGGCTGAAATTGGTTAGAAATTGACAAAATTGTCTAGAGAAGGAAAAAAATGGCTTAAAATGCCTTGAAAGTTGGCAAAAAACGGTTTAGAAACAGGAAAAAAATGGCTTTATGAGGGATAGAGAGGTGAAAAACTGGGTTAGAGATGGCGACAAACGCTTAAAAAAAAGGGTTAGGGAGGTGCAAAACTGGGTTAGAAATGGACGCAACTAGTTATAAAGAGTTAGAGGGGTGCAAAACGGGTAGAAATGGCTAAAAATGGCTTGAAGGGGGCTAAAAATAGCTTAAAGTGGGTTAGAAATGGCCAAAGATGGGTTAAGAAGTGATAGAGAAGTCCAAACATGGGCGAGATATGGCCAAAACTGGGCCCAGATTTATTAGAGATGTGCAAAAAACGGGTTAGAAAAGGAAAACAGCGGCTTGAAACGGGTTGCAGTTGGGCAAAAATGGCTTAGAAATAGCCAAAACTGGCTTTAAAATTGATGGAGATGATCAAAGATGGTTTAGAAATTGCCAAAACCGGCTTAAATATGGTTAGAGAGTGCAAAACTGGGTTAGAAATGGCCAAAGATGGCTTAACAAGGCATAGAGAAATGCCAAAACCAGTTAGATATGGCCAAAATTGGGCCGGATTTGTTAGAGATGTGCAAAAAACGGGTTAGAAAAGGAAAACAGCGGCTTGAAATGGGTTGCAATTGAGCAAAAATGGTTTAGAAATAGCCAAAATTGGCTTTAAAGTTGTTAGAGAAGAGCAAAATTGGGTTAGAAACGGCCAAAACCGGCTTAAGAATGATGAGAGAAGTGCAAAACCGTGTTAGAAGTGGCCACAAATGGATTAAAACTGGAAAAAAAACTTTGTTAGACAAGGCTAGAATTAGCTAAAAATGTCTGAAAATGAGTTAGAAGTGAGTAAAAATAGGTTAGAAATGGTCAAAAATGGCTTAAAATGGGTGGGAAATGGGCAAAAAACAGTTTAGAAAAGGAAAAAACAAGGCTGAAATTGGTTAGAAATTGACAAAATTGTCTAGAGAAGGAAAAAAATGGCTTAAAATGCCTTGAAAGTTGGCAAAAACGGTTTAGAAACAGGAAAAAAATGGCTTTATGAGGGATAGAGAGGTGAAAAACTGGGTTAGAGATGGCGACAAACGCTTAAAAAAAAGGGTTAGGGAGGTGCAAAACTGGGTTAGAAATGGACGCAACTAGTTATAAAGAGTTAGAGGGGTGCAAAACGGGTAGAAATGGCTAAAAATGGCTTGAAGGGGGCTAAAAATAGCTTAAAGTGGGTTAGAAATGGCCAAAGATGGGTTAAGAAGGGATAGAGAAGTCCAAACATGGGCGAGATATGGCCAAAACTGGGCCCAGATTTATTAGAGATGTGCAAAAACGGGTTAGAAAAATAAAACAGCGGCTTGAAACGGGTTGCAGTTGGGCAAAAATGGCTTAGAAATAGCCAAAACTGGCTTTAAAATTGATGGAGATGATCAAAGATGGTTTAGAAATTGCCAAAACCGGCTTAAATATGGTTAGAGAGTGCAAAACTGGGTTAGAAATGGCCAAAGATGGCTTAACAAGGCATAGAGAAATGCCAAAAACCAGTTAGATATGGCCAAAATTGGGCCGGATTTGTTAGAGATGTGCAAAAACGGGTTAGAAAAGGAAAACAGCGGCTTGAAACGGGTTGCAATTGAGCAAAAATGGTTTAGAAATAGCCAAAATTGGCTTTAAAGTTGTTAGAGAAGAGCAAAATTGGGTTAGAAACGGCCAAAACCGGCTTAAGAATGATGAGAGAAGTGCAAAACCGTGTTAGAAAAGGCCACAAATGGCTTAAAACTGGAAAAAAAAATCTTTGTTAGACAAGGCTAGAATTAGCTAAAAATGTCTGAAAATGAGTTAGAAGTGAGTAAAAATAGGTTAGAAATGGTCAAAAATGGCTTAAAATGGGTGGGAAATGGGCAAAAACAGTTTAGAAAAGGAAAAAACAAGGCTGAAATTGGTTAGAAATTGACAAAATTGTCTAGAGAAGGAAAAAAATGGCTTAAAATGCCTTGAAAGTTGGCAAAAACGGTTTAGAAACAGGAAAAAATGGCTTTATGAGGGATAGAGAGGTGAAAAACTGGGTTAGAGATGGCGACAAACGCTTAAAAAAAAGGGTTAGGGAGGTGCAAAACTGGGTTAGAAATGGACGCAACTAGTTATAAAGAGTTAGAGGGGTGCAAAACGGGTAGAAATGGCTAAAAATGGCTTGAAGGGGGCTAAAAATAGCTTAAAGTGGGTTAGAAATGGCCAAAGATGGGTTAAGAAGGGATAGAGAAGTCCAAACATGGGCGAGATATGGCCAAAACTGGGCCCAGATTTATTAGAGATGTGCAAAAACGGGTTAGAAAAATAAAACAGCGGCTTGAAACGGGTTGCAGTTGGGCAAAAATGGCTTAGAAATAGCCAAAACTGGCTTTAAAATTGATGGAGATGATCAAAGATGGTTTAGAAATTGCCAAAAACCGGCTTAAATATGGTTAGAGAGTGCAAAACTGGGTTAGAAATGGCCAAAGATGGCTTAACAAGGCATAGAGAAATGCCAAAACCAGTTAGATATGGCCAAAATTGGGCCGGATTTGTTAGAGATGTGCAAAAACGGGTTAGAAAAGGAAAACAGCGGCTTGAAACGGGTTGCAATTGAGCAAAAATGGTTTAGAAATAGCCAAAATTGGCTTTAAAGTTGTTAGAGAAGAGCAAAATTGGGTTAGAAACGGCCAAAACCGGCTTAAGAATGATGAGAGAAGTGCAAAACCGTGTTAGAAAAGGCCACAAATGGCTTAAAACTGGAAAAAAAAACTTTGTTAGACAAGGCTAGAATTAGCTAAAAATGTCTGAAAATGAGTTAGAAGTGAGTAAAAATAGGTTAGAAATGGTCAAAAATGGCTTAAAATGGGTGGGAAATGGGCAAAAACAGTTTAGAAAAGGAAAAAAACAAGGCTGAAATTGGTTAGAAATTGACAAAATTGTCTAGAGAAGGAAAAAAAATGGCTTAAAATGCCTTGAAAGTTGGCAAAAACGGTTTAGAAACAGGAAAAAATGGCTTTATGAGGGATAGAGAGGTGAAAAAACTGGGTTAGAGATGGCCACAAACGCTTAAAAAGGGTTAGGGAGGTGCAAAAACTGGGTTAGAAATGGACGCAAATGGTTATAAAGAGTTAGAGGGGTGCAAAACGGGTAGAAATGGCTAAAAATGGCTTGAAGGGGGCTAAAAATAGCTTAAAGTGGGTTAGAAATGGCCAAAGATGGGTTAAGAAGTGATAGAGAAGTCCAAACATGGGCAAGATATGGCCAAAACTGGGCCCAGATTTATTAGAGATGTGCAAAAAACGGGTTAGAAAAGGAAAACAGCGGCTTGAAACGGGTTGCAATTGAGCAAAAATGGTTTAGAAATAGCCAAAATTGGCTTTAAAGTTGTTAGAGAAGAGCAAAATTGGGTTAGAAACGGCCAAAACCGGCTTAAGAATGATGAGAGAAGTGCAAAACCGTGTTAGAAAAGGCCACAAATGGCTTAAAACTGGAAAAAAAACTTTGTTAGACAAGGCTAGAATTAGCTAAAAATGTCTGAAAATGAGTTAGAAGTGAGTAAAAATAGGTTAGAAATGGTCAAAAATGGCTTAAAATGGGTGGGAAATGGGCAAAAACAGTTTAGAAAAGGAAAAAACAAGGCTGACATTGGTTAGAAATTGACAAAATTGTCTAGAGAAGGAAAAAAATGGCTTAAAATGCCTTGAAAGTTGGCAAAAAACGGTTTAGAAACAGGAAAAAATGGCTTTATGAGGGATAGAGAGGTGAAAAACTGGGTTAGAGATGGCGACAAACGCTTAAAAAAAAGGGTTAGGGAGGTGCAAAACTGGGTTAGAAATGGACGCAACTAGTTATAAAGAGTTAGAGGGGTGCAAAACGGGTAGAAATGGCTAAAAATGGCTTGAAGGGGGCTAAAAATAGCTTAAAGTGGGTTAGAAATGGCCAAAGATGGGTTAAGAAGGGATAGAGAAGTCCAAACATGGGCGAGATATGGCCAAAACTGGGCCCAGATTTATTAGAGATGTGCAAAAAACGGGTTAGAAAAATAAAACAGCGGCTTGAAAACGGGTTGCAGTTGGGCAAAAATGGCTTAGAAATAGCCAAAACTGGCTTTAAAATTGATGGAGATGAGCAAAGATGGTTTAGAAATTGCCAAAACCGGCTTAAATATGGTTAGAGAGTGCAAAACTGGGTTAGAAATGGCCAAAGATGGCTTAACAAGGCATAGAGAAATGCCAAAACAAGTTAGATATGGCCAAAATTGGGCCGGATTTGTTAGAGATGTGCAAAAACGGGTTAGAAAAGGAAAACAGCGGCTTGAAACGGGTTGCAATTGAGCAAAAATGGTTTAGAAATAGCCAAAATTGGCTTTAAAGTTGTTAGAGAAGAGCAAAATTGGGTTAGAAACGGCCAAAACCGGCTTAAGAATGATGAGAGAAGTGCAAAACCGTGTTAGAAAAGGCCACAAATGGCTTAAAACTGGAAAAAAAACTTTGTTAGACAAGGCTAGAATTAGCTAAAAATGTCTGAAAATGAGTTAGAAGTGAGTAAAAATAGGTTAGAAATGGTCAAAAATGGCTTAAAATGGGTGGGAAATGGGCAAAAACAGTTTAGAAAAGGAAAAAACAAGGCTGACATTGGTTAGAAATTGACAAAATTGTCTAGAGAAGGAAAAAAAATGGCTTAAAATGCCTTGAAAGTTGGCAAAAACGGTTTAGAAACAGGAAAAAAATGGCTTTATGAGGGATAGAGAGGTGAAAAACTGGGTTAGAGATGGCGACAAACGCTTAAAAAAAAGGGTTAGGGAGGTGCAAAACTGGGTTAGAAATGGACGCAACTAGTTATAAAGAGTTAGAGGGGTGCAAAACGGGTAGAAATGGCTAAAAATGGCTTGAAGGGGGCTAAAAATAGCTTAAAGTGGGTTAGAAATGGCCAAAGATGGGTTAAGAAGGGATAGAGAAGTCCAAACATGGGCGAGATATGGCCAAAACTGGGCCCAGATTTATTAGAGATGTGCAAAAAACGGGTTAGAAAAGGAAAACAGCGGCTTGAAACGGGTTGCAGTTGGGCAAAAATGGCTTAGAAATAGCCAAAACTGGCTTTAAAATTGATGGAGATGATCAAAGATGGTTTAGAAATTGCCAAAACCGGCTTAAATATGGTTAGAGAGTGCAAAACTGGGTTAGAAATGGCCAAAGATGGCTTAACAAGGCATAGAGAAATGCCAAAACCAGTTAGATATGGCCAAAATTGGGCCGGATTTGTTAGAGATGTGCAAAAACGGGTTAGAAAAGGAAAACAGCGGCTTGAAATGGGTTGCAATTGAGCAAAAATGGTTTAGAAATAGCCAAAATTGGCTTTAAAGTTGTTAGAGAAGAGCAAAATTGGGTTAGAAACGGCCAAAACCGGCTTAAGAATGATGAGAGAAGTGCAAAACCGTGTTAGAAAAGGCCACAAATGGCTTAAAACTGGAAAAAAAACTTTGTTAGACAAGGCTAGAATTAGCTAAAAATGTCTGAAAATGAGTTAGAAGTGAGTAAAAATAGGTTAGAAATGGTCAAAAATGGCTTAAAATGGGTGGGAAATGGGCAAAAACAGTTTAGAAAAGGAAAAAACAAGGCTGAAATTGGTTAGAAATTGACAAAATTGTCTAGAGAAGGAAAAAAATGGCTTAAAATGCCTTGAAAGTTGGCAAAAAACGGTTTAGAAACAGGAAAAAAATGGCTTTATGAGGGATAGAGAGGTGAAAAACTGGGTTAGAGATGGCCACAAACGCTTAAAAAAAAGGGTTAGGGAGGTGCAAAACTGGGTTAGAAATGGACGCAACTAGTTATAAAGAGTTAGAGGGGTGCAAAACGGGTAGAAATGGCTAAAAATGGCTTGAAGGGGGCTAAAAATAGCTTAAAGTGGGTTATAAATGGCCAAAGATGGGTTAAGAAGGGATAGAGAAGTCCAAACATGGGCGAGATATGGCCAAAACTGGGCCCAGATTTATAAGAGATGTGCAAAAAACGGGTTAGAAAAGGAAAACAGCGGCTTGAAACGGGTTGCAGTTGGGCAAAAATGGCTTAGAAATAGCCAAAACTGGCTTTAAAATTGATGGAGATGATCAAAGATGGTTTAGAAATTGCCAAAACCGGCTTAAATATGGTTAGAGAGTGCAAAACTGGGTTAGAAATGGCCAAAGATGGCTTAACAAGGCATAGAGAAATGCCAAAACCAGTTAGATATGGCCAAAATTGGGCCGGATTTGTTAGAGATGTGCAAAAACGGGTTAGAAAAGGAAAACAGCGGCTTGAAATGGGTTGCAATTGAGCAAAAATGGTTTAGAAATAGCCAAAATTGGCTTTAAAGTTGTTAGAGAAGAGCAAAATTGGGTTAGAAACGGCCAAAACCGGCTTAAGAATGATGAGAGAAGTGCAAAACCGTGTTAGAAAAGGCCACAAATGGCTTAAAACTGGAAAAAAAACTTTGTTAGACAAGGCTAGAATTAGCTAAAAATGTCTGAAAATGAGTTAGAAGTGAGTAAAAATAGGTTAGAAATGGTCAAAAATGGCTTAAAATGGGTGGGAAATGGGCAAAAAACAGTTTAGAAAAGGAAAAAACAAGGCTGAAATTGGTTAGAAATTGACAAAATTGTCTAGAGAAGGAAAAAAATGGCTTAAAATGCCTTGAAAGTTGGCAAAAAACGGTTTAGAAACAGGAAAAAAATGGCTTTATGAGGGATAGAGAGGTGAAAAACTGGGTTAGAGATGGCCACAAACGCTTAAAAAAAAGGGTTAGGGAGGTGCAAAACTGGGTTAGAAATGGACGCAACTAGTTATAAAGAGTTAGAGGGGTGCAAAACGGGTAGAAATGGCTAAAAATGGCTTGAAGGGGGCTAAAAATAGCTTAAAGTGGGTTAGAAATGGCCAAAGATGGGTTAAGAAGTGATAGAGAAGTCCAAACATGGGCGAGATATGGCCAAAACTGGGCCCAGATTTATTAGAGATGTGCAAAAACGGGTTAGAAAAGGAAAACAGCGGCTTGAAACGGGGTGCAGTTGGGCAAAAATGGCTTAGAAATAGCGAAAATTGGCTTTAAAATTGATGGAGATGAGCAAAGATGGTTTAGAAATTGCCAAAACCGGCTTAAATATGGTTAGAGAGTGCAAAACTGGGTTAGAAATGGCCAAAGATGGCTTAACAAGGCATAGAGAAATGCCAAAACAAGTTAGATATGGCCAAAATTGGGCCGGATTTGTTAGAGATGTGCAAAAACGGGTTAGAAAAGGAAAACAGCGGCTTGAAACGGGTTGCAATTGAGCAAAAATGGTTTAGAAATAGCCAAAATTGGCTTTAAAGTTGTTAGAGAAGAGCAAAATTGGGTTAGAAACGGCCAAAACCGGCTTAAGAATGATGAGAGAAGTGCAAAACCGTGTTAGAAAAGGCCACAAATGGCTTAAAACTGGAAAAAAAACTTTGTTAGACAAGGCTAGAATTAGCTAAAAATGTCTGAAAATGAGTTAGAAGTGAGTAAAAATAGGTTAGAAATGGTCAAAAATGGCTTAAAATGGGTGGGAAATGGGCAAAAACAGTTTAGAAAAGGAAAAAAACAAGGCTGAAATTGGTTAGAAATTGACAAAATTGTCTAGAGAAGGAAAAAAATGGCTTAAAATGCCTTGAAAGTTGGCAAAAACGGTTTAGAAACAGGAAAAAAATGGCTTTATGAGGGATAGAGAGGTGAAAAACTGGGTTAGAGATGGCCACAAACGCTTAAAAAGGGTTAGGGAGGTGCAAAACTGGGTTAGAAATGGACGCAAATGGTTATAAAGAGTTAGAGGGGTGCAAAACGGGTAGAAATGGCTAAAAATGGCTTGAAGGGGGCTAAAAATAGCTTAAAGTGGGTTAGAAATGGCCAAAGATGGGTTAAGAAGTGATAGAGAAGTCCAAACATGGGCAAGATATGGCCAAAACTGGGCCCAGATTTATTAGAGATGTGCAAAAACGGGTTAGAAAAGGAAAACAGCGGCTTGAAACGGGTTGCAATTGAGCAAAAATGGTTTAGAAATAGCCAAAATTGGCTTTAAAGTTGTTAGAGAAGAGCAAAATTGGGTTAGAAACGGCCAAAACCGGCTTAAGAATGATGAGAGAAGTGCAAAACCGTGTTAGAAAAGGCCACAAATGGCTTAAAACTGGAAAAAAAACTTTGTTAGACAAGGCTAGAATTAGCTAAAAATGTCTGAAAATGAGTTAGAAGTGAGTAAAAATAGGTTAGAAATGGTCAAAAATGGCTTAAAATGGGTGGGAAATGGGCAAAAACAGTTTAGAAAAGGAAAAAAACAAGGCTGACATTGGTTAGAAATTGACAAAATTGTCTAGAGAAGGAAAAAAAATGGCTTAAAATGCCTTGAAAGTTGGCAAAAACGGTTTAGAAACAGGAAAAAAATGGCTTTATGAGGGATAGAGAGGTGAAAAACTGGGTTAGAGATGGCCACAAACGCTTAAAAAAAAAGGGTTAGGGAGGTGCAAAACTGGGTTAGAAATGGACGCAACCAGTTATAAAGAGTTAGAGGGGTGCAAAACGGGTAGAAATGGCTAAAAATGGCTTGAAGGGGGCTAAAAATAGCTTAAAGTGGGTTAGAAATGGCCAAAGATGGGTTAAGAAGGGATAGAGAAGTCCAAACATGGGCGAGATATGGCCAAAACTGGGCCCAGATTTATTAGAGATGTGCAAAAACGGGTTAGAAAAATAAAACAGCGGCTTGAAACGGGTTGCAGTTGGGCAAAAATGGCTTAGAAATAGCCAAAACTGGCTTTAAAATTGATGGAGATGATCAAAGATGGTTTAGAAATTGCCAAAACCGGCTTAAATATGGTTAGAGAGTGCAAAACTGGGTTAGAAATGGCCAAAGATGGCTTAACAAGGCATAGAGAAATGCCAAAAACCAGTTAGATATGGCCAAAATTGGGCCGGATTTGTTAGAGATGTGCAAAAACGGGTTAGAAAAGGAAAACAGCGGCTTGAAACGGGTTGCAATTGAGCAAAAATGGTTTAGAAATAGCCAAAATTGGCTTTAAAGTTGTTAGAGAAGAGCAAAATTGGGTTAGAAACGGCCAAAACCGGCTTAAGAATGATGAGAGAAGTGCAAAACCGTGTTAGAAAAGGCCACAAATGGCTTAAAACTGGAAAAAAAAACTTTGTTAGACAAGGCTAGAATTAGCTAAAAATGTCTGAAAATGAGTTAGAAGTGAGTAAAAATAGGTTAGAAATGGTCAAAAATGGCTTAAAATGGGTGGGAAATGGGCAAAAACAGTTTAGAAAAGGAAAAAACAAGGCTGAAATTGGTTAGAAATTGACAAAATTGTCTAGAGAAGGAAAAAAATGGCTTAAAATGCCTTGAAAGTTGGCAAAAAACGGTTTAGAAACAGGAAAAAATGGCTTTATGAGGGATAGAGAGGTGAAAAACTGGGTTAGATATGGCCACAAACGCTTAAAAAAAAAGGTTTAGGGAGGTGCAAAACTGGGTTAGAAATGGACGCAACTAGTTATAAAGAGTTAGAGGGGTGCAAAACGGGTAGAAATGGCTAAAAATGGCTTGAAGGGGGCTAAAAATAGCTTAAAGTGGGTTAGAAATGGCCAAAGATGGGTTAAGAAGTGATAGAGAAGTCCAAACATGGGCGAGATATGGCCAAAACTGGGCCCAGATTTATTAGAGATGTGAAAAAAACGGGTTAGAAAAGGAAAACAGCGGCTTGAAACGGGGTGCAGTTGGGCAAAAATGGCTTAGAAATAGCGAAAATTGGCTTTAAAATTGATGGAGATGAGCAAAGATGGTTTAGAAATTGCCAAAACCGGCTTAAATATGGTTAGAGAGTGCAAAACTGGGTTAGAAATGGCCAAAGATGGCTTAACAAGGCATAGAGAAATGCCAAAACCAGTTAGATATGGCCAAAATTGGGCCGGATTTGTTAGAGATGTGCAAAAACGGGTTAGAAAAGGAAAACAGCGGCTTGAAACGGGTTGCAATTGAGCAAAAATGGTTTAGAAATAGCCAAAATTGGCTTTAAAGTTGTTAGAGAAGAGCAAAATTGGGTTAGAAACGGCCAAAACCGGCTTAAGAATGATGAGAGAAGTGCAAAACCGTGTTAGAAAAGGCCACAAATGGCTTAAAACTGGAAAAAAAAACTTTGTTAGACAAGGCTAGAATTAGCTAAAAATGTCTGAAAATGAGTTAGAAGTGAGTAAAAATAGGTTAGAAATGGTCAAAAATGGCTTAAAATGGGTGGGAAATGGGCAAAAACAGTTTAGAAAAGGAAAAAACAAGGCTGAAATTGGTTAGAAATTGACAAAATTGTCTAGAGAAGGAAAAAAATGGCTTAAAATGCCTTGAAAGTTGGCAAAAAACGGTTTAGAAACAGGAAAAAATGGCTTTATGAGGGATAGAGAGGTGAAAAACTGGGTTAGAGATGGCCACAAACGCTTAAAAAAGGGTTAGGGAGGTGCAAAACTGGGTTAGAAATGGACGCAAATGGTTATAAAGAGTTAGAGGGGTGCAAAACGGGTAGAAATGGCTAAAAATGGCTTGAAGGGGGCTAAAAATAGCTTAAAGTGGGTTAGAAATGGCCAAAGATGGGTTAAGAAGTGATAGAGAAGTCCAAACATGGGCAAGATATGGCCAAAACTGGGCCCAGATTTATTAGAGATGTGCAAAAACGGGTTAGAAAAGGAAAACAGCGGCTTGAAACGGGTTGCAATTGAGCAAAAATGGTTTAGAAATAGCCAAAATTGGCTTTAAAGTTGTTAGAGAAGAGCAAAATTGGGTTAGAAACGGCCAAAACCGGCTTAAGAATGATGAGAGAAGTGCAAAACCGTGTTAGAAAAGGCCACAAATGGCTTAAAACTGGAAAAAAAACTTTGTTAGACAAGGCTAGAATTAGCTAAAAATGTCTGAAAATGAGTTAGAAGTGAGTAAAAATAGGTTAGAAATGGTCAAAAATGGCTTAAAATGGGTGGGAAATGGGCAAAAAACAGTTTAGAAAAGGAAAAAACAAGGCTGAAATTGGTTAGAAATTGACAAAATTGTCTAGAGAAGGAAAAAAATGGCTTAAAATGCCTTGAAAGTTGGCAAAAACGGTTTAGAAACAGGAAAAAATGGCTTTATGAGGGATAGAGAGGTGAAAAACTGGGTTAGAGATGGCGACAAACGCTTAAAAAAAAGGGTTAGGGAGGTGCAAAACTGGGTTAGAAATGGACGCAACTAGTTATAAAGAGTTAGAGGGGTGCAAAACGGGTAGAAATGGCTAAAAATGGCTTGAAGGGGGCTAAAAATAGCTTAAAGTGGGTTAGAAATGGCCAAAGATGGGTTAAGAAGTGATAGAGAAGTCCAAACATGGGCGAGATATGGCCAAAACTGGGCCCAGATTTATTAGAGATGTGCAAAAAACGGGTTAGAAAAGGAAAACAGCGGCTTGAAACGGGTTGCAGTTGGGCAAAAATGGCTTAGAAATAGCCAAAACTGGCTTTAAAATTGATGGAGATGATCAAAGATGGTTTAGAAATTGCCAAAACCGGCTTAAATATGGTTAGAGAGTGCAAAACTGGGTTAGAAATGGCCAAAGATGGCTTAACAAGGCATAGAGAAATGCCAAAACCAGTTAGATATGGCCAAAATTGGGCCGGATTTGTTAGAGATGTGCAAAAACGGGTTAGAAAAGGAAAACAGCGGCTTGAAACGGGTTGCAATTGAGCAAAAATGGTTTAGAAATAGCCAAAATTGGCTTTAAAGTTGTTAGAGAAGAGCAAAATTGGGTTAGAAACGGCCAAAACCAGCTTAAGAATGATGAGAGAAGTGCAAAACCGTGTTAGAAAAGGCCACAAATGGCTTAAAACTGGAAAAAAAAACTTTGTTAGACAAGGCTAGAATTAGCTAAAAAATGTCTGAAAATGAGTTAGAAGTGAGTAAAAATAGGTTAGAAATGGTCAAAAATGGCTTAAAATGGGTGGGAAATGGGCAAAAACAGTTTAGAAAAGGAAAAAACAAGGCTGAAATTGGTTAGAAATTGACAAAATTGTCTAGAGAAGGAAAAAAATGGCTTAAAATGCCTTGAAAGTTGGCAAAAACGGTTTAGAAACAGGAAAAAAATGGCTTTATGAGGGATAGAGAGGTGAAAAACTGGGTTAGAGATGGCGACAAACGCTTAAAAAAAAGGGTTAGGGAGGTGCAAAACTGGGTTAGAAATGGACGCAACTAGTTATAAAGAGTTAGAGGGGTGCAAAACGGGTAGAAATGGCTAAAAATGGCTTGAAGGGGGCTAAAAATAGCTTAAAGTGGGTTAGAAATGGCCAAAGATGGGTTAAGAAGGGATAGAGAAGTCCAAACATGGGCGAGATATGGCCAAAACTGGGCCCAGATTTATTAGAGATGTGCAAAAACGGGTTAGAAAAATAAAACAGCGGCTTGAAACGGGTTGCAGTTGGGCAAAAATGGCTTAGAAATAGCCAAAACTGGCTTTAAAATTGATGGAGATGATCAAAGATGGTTTAGAAATTGCCAAAACCGGCTTAAATATGGTTAGAGAGTGCAAAACTGGGTTAGAAATGGCCAAAGATGGCTTAACAAGGCATAGAGAAATGCCAAAACCAGTTAGATATGGCCAAAATTGGGCCGGATTTGTTAGAGATGTGCAAAAAACGGGTTAGAAAAGGAAAACAGCGGCTTGAAACGGGTTGCAATTGAGCAAAAATGGTTTAGAAATAGCCAAAATTGGCTTTAAAGTTGTTAGAGAAGAGCAAAATTGGGTTAGAAACGGCCAAAACCGGCTTAAGAATGATGAGAGAAGTGCAAAACCGTGTTAGAAAAGGCCACAAATGGCTTAAAACTGGAAAAAAAAACTTTGTTAGACAAGGCTAGAATTAGCTAAAAATGTCTGAAAATGAGTTAGAAGTGAGTAAAAATAGGTTAGAAATGGTCAAAAATGGCTTAAAATGGGTGGGAAATGGGCAAAAACAGTTTAGAAAAGGAAAAAAACAAGGCTGACATTGGTTAGAAATTGACAAAATTGTCTAGAGAAGGAAAAAAATGGCTTAAAATGCCTTGAAAGTTGGCAAAAACGGTTTAGAAACAGGAAAAAATGGCTTTATGAGGGATAGAGAGGTGAAAAACTGGGTTAGAGATGGCCACAAACGCTTAAAAAGGGTTAGGGAGGTGCAAAACTGGGTTAGAAATGGACGCAAATGGTTATAAAGAGTTAGAGGGGTGCAAAACGGGTAGAAATGGCTAAAAATGGCTTGAAGGGGGCTAAAAATAGCTTAAAGTGGGTTAGAAATGGCCAAAGATGGGTTAAGAAGGGATAGAGAAGTCCAAACATGGGCGAGATATGGCCAAAACTGGGCCCAGATTTATTAGAGATGTGCAAAAACGGGTTAGAAAAGGAAAACAGCGGCTTGAAACGGGTTGCAGTTGGGCAAAAATGGCTTAGAAATAGCCAAAACTGGCTTTAAAATTGATGGAGATGATCAAAGATGGTTTAGAAATTGCCAAAACCGGCTTAAATATGGTTAGAGAGTGCAAAACTGGGTTAGAAATGGCCAAAGATGGCTTAACAAGGCATAGAGAAATGCCAAAACCAGTTAGATATGGCCAAAATTGGGCCGGATTTGTTAGAGATGTGCAAAAACGGGTTAGAAAAGGAAAACAGCGGCTTGAAACGGGTTGCAATTGAGCAAAAATGGTTTAGAAATAGCCAAAATTGGCTTTAAAGTTGTTAGAGAAGAGCAAAATTGGGTTAGAAACGGCCAAAACCGGCTTAAGAATGATGAGAGAAGTGCAAAACCGTGTTAGAAAAGGCCACAAATGGCTTAAAACTGGAAAAAAAAACTTTGTTAGACAAGGCTAGAATTAGCTAAAAATGTCTGAAAATGAGTTAGAAGTGAGTAAAAATAGGTTAGAAATGGTCAAAAATGGCTTAAAATGGGTGGGAAATGGGCAAAAAACAGTTTAGAAAAGGAAAAAACAAGGCTGACATTGGTTAGAAATTGACAAAATTGTCTAGAGAAGGAAAAAAATGGCTTAAAATGCCTTGAAAGTTGGCAAAAACGGTTTAGAAACAGGAAAAAATGGCTTTATGAGGGATAGAGAGGTGAAAAACTGGGTTAGAGATGGCGACAAACGCTTAAAAAAAAGGGTTAGGGAGGTGCAAAACTGGGTTAGAAATGGACGCAACTAGTTATAAAGAGTTAGAGGGGTGCAAAACAGGTAGAAATGGCTAAAAATGGCTTGAAGGGGGCTAAAAATAGCTTAAAGTGGGTTAGAAATGGCCAAAGATGGGTTAAGAAGGGATAGAGAAGTCCAAACATGGGCGAGATATGGCCAAAACTGGGCCCAGATTTATTAGAGATGTGCAAAAACGGGTTAGAAAAATAAAACAGCGGCTTGAAACGGGTTGCAGTTGGGCAAAAATGGCTTAGAAATAGCGAAAACTGGCTTTAAAATTGATGGAGATGAGCAAAGATGGTTTAGAAATTGCCAAAACCGGCTTAAATATGGTTAGAGAGTGCAAAACTGGGTTAGAAATGGCCAAAGATGGCTTAACAAGGCATAGAGAAATGCCAAAACAAGTTGGATATGGCCAAAATTGGGCCGGACTTGATAGAGATGTGCAAAAACGGGTTAGAAAAGGAAAACAGCGGCTTGAAACGGGTTGCAATTGAGCAAAAATGGTTTAGAAATAGCCAAAATTGGCTTTAAAGTTGTTAGAGAAGAGCAAAATTGGGTTAGAAACGGCTAAAACCGGCTTAAGAATGATGAGAGAAGTGCAAAAACCGTGTTAGAAAAGGCCACAAATGGCTTAAAACTGGAAAAAAAACTTTGTTAGACAAGGCTAGAATTAGCTAAAAATGTCTGAAAATGAGTTAGAAGTGAGTAAAAATAGGTTAGAAATGGTCAAAAATGGCTTAAAATGGGTGGGAAATGGGCAAAAACAGTTTAGAAAAGGAAAAAAACAAGGCTGAAATTCGTTAGAAATTGACAAAATTGTCTAGAGAAGGAAAAAAATGGCTTAAAATGCCTTGAAAGTTGGCAAAAACGGTTTAGAAACAGGAAAAAATGGCTTTATGAGGGATAGAGAGGTGAAAAACTGGGTTAGAGATGGCCACAAACGCTTAAAAAGGGTTAGGGAGGTGCAAAACTGGGTTAGAAATGGACGCAAATGGTTATAAAGAGTTAGAGGGGTGCAAAACGGGTAGAAATGGCTAAAAATGGCTTGAAGGGGGCTAAAAATAGCTTAAAGTGGGTTAGAAATGGCCAAAGATGGGTTAAGAAGGGATAGAGAAGTCCAAACATGGGCAAGATATGGCCAAAACTGGGCCCAGATTTATTAGAGATGTGCAAAAACGGGTTAGAAAAGGAAAACAGCGGCTTGAAACGGGTTGCAATTGAGCAAAAATGGTTTAGAAATAGCCAAAATTGGCTTTAAAGTTGTTAGAGAAGAGCAAAATTGGGTTAGAAACGGCCAAAACCGGCTTAAGAATGATGAGAGAAGTGCAAAACCGTGTTAGAAAAGGCCACAAATGGCTTAAAACTGGAAAAAAAACTTTGTTAGACAAGGCTAGAATTAGCTAAAAATGTCTGAAAATGAGTTAGAAGTGAGTAAAAATAGGTTAGAAATGGTCAAAAATGGCTTAAAATGGGTGGGAAATGGGCAAAAACAGTTTAGAAAAGGAAAAAACAAGGCTGACATTGGTTAGAAATTGACAAAATTGTCTAGAGAAGGAAAAAAATGGCTTAAAATGCCTTGAAAGTTGGCAAAAACGGTTTAGAAACAGGAAAAAATGGCTTTATGAGGGATAGAGAGGTGAAAAACTGGGTTAGAGATGGCGACAAACGCTTAAAAAAAAGGGTTAGGGAGGTGCAAAACTGGGTTAGAAATGGACGCAACTAGTTATAAAGAGTTAGAGGGGTGCAAAACGGGTAGAAATGGCTAAAAATGGCTTGAAGGGGGCTAAAAATAGCTTAAAGTGGGTTAGAAATGGCCAAAGATGGGTTAAGAAGGGATAGAGAAGTCCAAACATGGGCGAGATATGGCCAAAACTGGGCCCAGATTTATTAGAGATGTGCAAAAACGGGTTAGAAAAGGAAAACAGCGGCTTGAAACGGGTTGCAGTTGGGCAAAAATGGCTTAGAAATAGCGAAAACTGGCTTTAAAATTGATGGAGATGAGCAAAGATGGTTTAGAAATTGCCAAAACCGGCTTAAATATGGTTAGAGAGTGCAAAACTGGGTTAGAAATGGCCAAAGATGGCTTAACAAGGCATAGAGAAATGCCAAAACAAGTTAGATATGGCCAAAATTGGGCCGGATTTGTTAGAGATGTGCAAAAACGGGTTAGAAAAGGAAAACAGCGGCTTGAAACGGGTTGCAATTGAGCAAAAATGGTTTAGAAATAGCCAAAATTGGCTTTAAAGTTGTTAGAGAAGAGCAAAATTGGGTTAGAAACGGCCAAAACCGGCTTAAGAATGATGAGAGAAGTGCAAAACCGTGTTAGAAAAGGCCACAAATGGCTTAAAACTGGAAAAAAAACTTTGTTAGACAAGGCTAGAATTAGCTAAAAATGTCTGAAAATGAGTTAGAAGTGAGTAAAAATAGGTTAGAAATGGTCAAAAATGGCTTAAAATGGGTGGGAAATGGGCAAAAACAGTTTAGAAAAGGAAAAAACAAGGCTGAAATTGGTTAGAAATTGACAAAATTGTCTAGAGAAGGAAAAAAAATGGCTTAAAATGCCTTGAAAGTTGGCAAAAACGGTTTAGAAACAGGAAAAAATGGCTTTATGAGGGATAGAGAGGTGAAAAACTGGGTTAGAGATGGCCACAAACGCTTAAAAAGGGTTAGGGAGGTGCAAAACTGGGTTAGAAATGGACGCAAATGGTTATAAAGAGTTAGAGGGGTGCAAAACGGGTAGAAATGGCTAAAAATGGCTTGAAGGGGGCTAAAAATAGCTTAAAGTGGGTTAGAAATGGCCAAAGATGGGTTAAGAAGTGATAGAGAAGTCCAAACATGGGCAAGATATGGCCAAAACTGGGCCCAGATTTATTAGAGATGTGCAAAAACGGGTTAGAAAAGGAAAACAGCGGTTTGAAACGGGTTGCAATTGAGCAAAAATGGTTTAGAAATAGCCAAAATTGGCTTTAAAGTTGTTAGAGAAGAGCAAAATTGGGTTAGAAACGGCCAAAACCGGCTTAAGAATGATGAGAGAAGTGCAAAACCGTGTTAGAAAAGGCCACAAATGGCTTAAAACTGGAAAAAAAAACTTTGTTAGACAAGGCTAGAATTAGCTAAAAATGTCTGAAAATGAGTTAGAAGTGAGTAAAAATAGGTTAGAAATGGTCAAAAATGGCTTAAAATGGGTGGGAAATGGGCAAAAACAGTTTAGAAAAGGAAAAAACAAGGCTGACATTGGTTAGAAATTGACAAAATTGTCTAGAGAAGGAAAAAAATGGCTTAAAATGCCTTGAAAGTTGGCAAAAAACGGTTTAGAAACAGGAAAAAATGGCTTTATGAGGGATAGAGAGGTGAAAAACTGGGTTAGAGATGGCGACAAACGCTTAAAAAAAAGGGTTAGGGAGGTGCAAAACTGGGTTAGAAATGGACGCAACTAGTTATAAAGAGTTAGAGGGGTGCAAAACGGGTAGAAATGGCTAAAAATGGCTTGAAGGGGGCTAAAAATAGCTTAAAGTGGGTTAGAAATGGCCAAAGATGGGTTAAGAAGGGATAGAGAAGTCCAAACATGGGCGAGATATGGCCAAAACTGGGCCCAGATTTATTAGAGATGTGCAAAAACGGGTTAGAAAAGGAAAACAGCGGCTTGAAACGGGTTGCAGTTGGGCAAAAATGGCTTAGAAATAGCCAAAATTGGCTTTAAAATTGATGGAGATGAGCAAAGATGGTTTAGAAATTGCCAAAACCGGCTTAAATATGGTTAGAGAGTGCAAAACTGGGTTAGAAATGGCCAAAGATGGCTTAGCAAGGCATAGAGAAATGCCAAAACAAGTTAGATATGGCCAAAATTGGGCCGGATTTGTTAGAGATGTGCAAAAACGGGTTAGAAAAGGAAAACAGCGGCTTGAAACGGGTTGCAATTGAGCAAAAATGGTTTAGAAATAGCCAAAATTGGCTTTAAAGTTGTTAGAGAAGAGCAAAATTGGGTTAGAAACGGCCAAAACCGGCTTAAGAATGATGAGAGAAGTGCAAAACCGTGTTAGAAAAGGCCACAAATGGCTTAAAACTGGAAAAAAAAACTTTGTTAGACAAGGCTAGAATTAGCTAAAAATGTCTGAAAATGAGTTAGAAGTGAGTAAAAATAGGTTAGAAATGGTCAAAAATGGCTTAAAATGGGTGGGAAATGGGCAAAAACAGTTTAGAAAAGGAAAAAACAAGGCTGACATTGGTTAGAAATTGACAAAATTGTCTAGAGAAGGAAAAAAAATGGCTTAAAATGCCTTGAAAGTTGGCAAAAACGGTTTAGAAACAGGAAAAAATGGCTTTATGAGGGATAGAGAGGTGAAAAACTGGGTTAGAGATGGCCACAAACGCTTAAAAAGGGTTAGGGAGGTGCAAAACTGGGTTAGAAATGGACGCAAATGGTTATAAAGAGTTAGAGGGGTGCAAAACGGGTAGAAATGGCTAAAAATGGCTTGAACGGGGCTAAAAATAGCTTAAAGTGGGTTAGAAATGGCCAAAGATGGGTTAAGAAGGGATAGAGAAGTCCAAACATGGGCAAGATATGGCCAAAACTGGGCCCAGATTTATTAGAGATGTGCAAAAACGGGTTAGAAAAGGAAAACAGCGGCTTGAAACGGGTTGCAATTGAGCAAAAATGGTTTAGAAATAGCCAAAATTGGCTTTAAAGTTGTTAGAGAAGAGCAAAATTGGGTTAGAAACGGCCAAAACCGGCTTAAGAATGATGAGAGAAGTGCAAAACCGTGTTAGAAGTGGCCACAAATGGCTTAAAACTGGAAAAAAAACTTTGTTAGACAAGGCTAGAATTAGCTAAAAATGTCTGAAAATGAGTTAGAAGTGAGTAAAAATAGGTTAGAAATGGTCAAAAATGGCTTAAAATGGGTGGGAAATGGGCAAAAAACAGTTTAGAAAAGGAAAAAACAAGGCTGACATTGGTTAGAAATTGACAAAATTGTCTAGAGAAGGAAAAAAATGGCTTAAAATGCCTTGAAAGTTGGCAAAAACGGTTTAGAAACAGGAAAAAAATGGCTTTATGAGGGATAGAGAGGTGAAAAACTGGGTTAGAGATGGCCACAAACGCTTAAAAAAAAGGGTTAGGGAGGTGCAAAACTGGGTTAGAAATGGACGCAACTAGTTATAAAGAGTTAGAGGGGTGCAAAACGGGTAGAAATGGCTAAAAATGGCTTGAAGGGGGCTAAAAATAGCTTAAAGTGGGTTAGAAATGGCCAAAGATGGGTTAAGAAGGGATAGAGAAGTCCAAACATGGGCGAGATATGGCCAAAACTGGGCCCAGATTTATTAGAGATGTGCAAAAACGGGTTAGAAAAGGAAAACAGCGGCTTGAAACGGGTTGCAGTTGGGCAAAAATGGCTTAGAAATAGCCAAAACTGGCTTTAAAATTGATGGAGATGAGCAAAGATGGTTTAGAAATTGCCAAAACCGGCTTAAATATGGTTAGAGAGTGCAAAACTGGGTTAGAAATGGCCAAAGATGGCTTAACAAGGCATAGAGAAATGCCAAAACAAGTTAGATATGGCCAAAATTGGGCCGGATTTGTTAGAGATGTGCAAAAACGGGTTAGAAAAGGAAAACAGCGGCTTGAAACGGGTTGCAATTGAGCAAAAATGGTTTAGAAATAGCCAAAATTGGCTTTAAAGTTGTTAGAGAAGAGCAAAATTGGGTTAGAAACGGCCAAAACCGGCTTAAGAATGATGAGAGAAGTGCAAAACCGTGTTAGAAAAGGCCACAAATGGCTTAAAACTGGAAAAAAAACTTTGTTAGACAAGGCTAGAATTAGCTAAAAATGTCTGAAAATGAGTTAGAAGTGAGTAAAAATAGGTTAGAAATGGTCAAAAATGGCTTAAAATGGGTGGGAAATGGGCAAAAACAGTTTAGAAAAGGAAAAAACAAGGCTGAAATTGGTTAGAAATTGACAAAATTGTCTAGAGAAGGAAAAAAAATGGCTTAAAATGCCTTGAAAGTTGGCAAAAACGGTTTAGAAACAGGAAAAAATGGCTTTATGAGGGATAGAGAGGTGAAAAACTGGGTTAGAGATGGCCACAAACGCTTAAAAAGGGTTAGGGAGGTGCAAAACTGGGTTAGAAATGGACGCAAATGGTTATAAAGAGTTAGAGGGGTGCAAAACGGGTAGAAATGGCTAAAAATGGCTTGAACGGGGCTAAAAATAGCTTAAAGTGGGTTAGAAATGGCCAAAGATGGGTTAAGAAGGGATAGAGAAGTCCAAACATGGGCGAGATATGGCCAAAACTGGGCCCAGATTTATTAGAGATGTGCAAAAACGGGTTAGAAAAGGAAAACAGCGGCTTGAAACGGGTTGCAATTGAGCAAAAATGGTTTAGAAATAGCCAAAATTGGCTTTAAAGTTGTTAGAGAAGAGCAAAATTGGGTTAGAAACGGCCAAAACCGGCTTAAGAATGATGAGAGAAGTGCAAAACCGTGTTAGAAAAGGCCACAAATGGCTTAAAACTGGAAAAAAAACTTTGTTAGACAAGGCTAGAATTAGCTAAAAATGTCTGAAAATGAGTTAGAAGTGAGTAAAAATAGGTTAGAAATGGTCAAAAATGGCTTAAAATGGGTGGGAAATGGGCAAAAACAGTTTAGAAAAGGAAAAAACAAGGCTGACATTGGTTAGAAATTGACAAAATTGTCTAGAGAAGGAAAAAAATGGCTTAAAATGCCTTGAAAGTTGGCAAAAACGGTTTAGAAACAGGAAAAAAATGGCTTTATGAGGGATAGAGAGGTGAAAAACTGGGTTAGAGATGGCCACAAACGCTTAAAAAAAAGGGTTAGGGAGGTGCAAAACTGGGTTAGAAATGGACGCAACTAGTTATAAAGAGTTAGAGGGGTGCAAAACGGGTAGAAATGGCTAAAAATGGCTTGAAGGGGGCTAAAAATAGCTTAAAGTGGGTTAGAAATGGCCAAAGATGGGTTAAGAAGGGATAGAGAAGTCCAAACATGGGCGAGATATGGCCAAAAGTGGGCCCAGATTTATTAGAGATGTGCAAAAACGGGTTAGAAAAGGAAAACAGCGGCTTGAAACGGGTTGCAGTTGGGCAAAAATGGCTTAGAAATAGCGAAAATTGGCTTTAAAATTGATGGAGATGAGCAAAGATGGTTTAGAAATTGCCAAAACCGGCTTAAATATGGTTAGAGAGTGCAAAACTGGGTTAGAAATGGCCAAAGATGGCTTAACAAGGCATAGAGAAATGCCAAAACAAGTTAGATATGGCCAAAATTGGGCCGGATTTGTTAGAGATGTGCAAAAACGGGTTAGAAAAGGAAAACAGCGGCTTGAAACGGGTTGCAATTGAGCAAAAATGGTTTAGAAATAGCCAAAATTGGCTTTAAAGTTGTTAGAGAAGAGCAAAATTGGGTTAGAAACGGCCAAAACCGGCTTAAGAATGATGAGAGAAGTGCAAAACCGTGTTAGAAAAGGCCACAAATGGCTTAAAACTGGAAAAAAAAACTTTGTTAGACAAGGCTAGAATTAGCTAAAAATGTCTGAAAATGAGTTAGAAGTGAGTAAAAATAGGTTAGAAATGGTCAAAAATGGCTTAAAATGGGTGGGAAATGGGCAAAAACAGTTTAGAAAAGGAAAAAACAAGGCTGACATTGGTTAGAAATTGACAAAATTGTCTAGAGAAGGAAAAAAATGGCTTAAAATGCCTTGAAAGTTGGCAAAAAACGGTTTAGAAACAGGAAAAAAATGGCTTTATGAGGGATAGAGAGGTGAAAAACTGGGTTAGAGATGGCGACAAACGCTTAAAAAAAAGGGTTAGGGAGGTGCAAAACTGGGTTAGAAATGGACGCAACTGGTTATAAAGAGTTAGAGGGGTGCAAAACGGGTAGAAATGGCTAAAAATGGCTTGAAGGGGGCTAAAAATAGCTTAAAGTGGGTTAGAAATGGCCAAAGATGGGTTAAGAAGGGATAGAGAAGTCCAAACATGGGCGAGATATGGCCAAAACTGGGCCCAGATTTATTAGAGATGTGCAAAAACGGGTTAGAAAAGGAAAACAGCGGCTTGAAACGGGTTGCAGTTGGGCAAAAATGGCTTAGAAATAGCCAAAACCGGCTTTAAAATTGATGGAGATGAGCAAAGATGGTTTAGAAATTGCCAAAACCGGCTTAAATATGGTTAGAGAGTGCAAAACTGGGTTAGAAATGGCCAAAGATGGCTTAACAAGGCATAGAGAAATGCCAAAACAAGTTAGATATGGCCAAAATTGGGCCGGACTTGATAGAGATGTGCAAAAACGGGTTAGAAAAGGAAAACAGCGGCTTGAAACGGGTTGCAATTGAGCAAAAATGGTTTAGAAATAGCCAAAATTGGCTTTAAAGTTGTTAGAGAAGAGCAAAATTGGGTTAGAAACGGCCAAAACCGGCTTAAGAATGATGAGAGAAGTGCAAAACCGTGTTAGAAAAGGCCACAAATGGCTTAAAACTGGAAAAAAAACTTTGTTAGACAAGGCTAGAATTAGCTAAAAATGTCTGAAAATGAGTTAGAAGTGAGTAAAAATAGGTTAGAAATGGTCAAAAATGGCTTAAAATGGGTGGGAAATGGGCAAAAAACAGTTTAGAAAAGGAAAAAAACAAGGCTGAAATTGGTTAGAAATTGACAAAATTGTCTAGAGAAGGAAAAAAATGGCTTAAAATGCCTTGAAAGTTGGCAAAAACGGTTTAGAAACAGGAAAAAATGGCTTTATGAGGGATAGAGAGGTGAAAAACTGGGTTAGAGATGGCCACAAACGCTTAAAAAGGGTTAGGGAGGTGCAAAACTGGGTTAGAAATGGACGCAAATGGTTATAAAGAGTTAGAGGGGTGCAAAACGGGTAGAAATGGCTAAAAATGGCTTGAAGGGGGCTAAAAATAGCTTAAAGTGGGTTAGAAATGGCCAAAGATGGGTTAAGAAGTGATAGAGAAGTCCAAACATGGGCAAGATATGGCCAAAACTGGGCCCAGATTTATTAGAGATGTGCAAAAACGGGTTAGAAAAGGAAAACAGCGGCTTGAAACGGGTTGCAATTGAGCAAAAATGGTTTAGAAATAGCCAAAATTGGCTTTAAAGTTGTTAGAGAAGAGCAAAATTGGGTTAGAAACGGCCAAAACCGGCTTAAGAATGATGAGAGAAGTGCAAAACCGTGTTAGAAAAGGCCACAAATGGCTTAAAACTGGAAAAAAAACTTTGTTAGACAAGGCTAGAATTAGCTAAAAATGTCTGAAAATGAGTTAGAAGTGAGTAAAAATAGGTTAGAAATGGTCAAAAATGGCTTAAAATGGGTGGGAAATGGGCAAAAAACAGTTTAGAAAAGGAAAAAAACAAGGCTGACATTGGTTAGAAATTGACAAAATTGTCGAGAGAAGGAAAAAAATGGCTTAAAATGCCTTGAAAGTTGGCAAAAACGGTTTAGAAACAGGAAAAAATGGCTTTATGAGGGATAGAGAGGTGAAAAACTGGGTTAGAGATGGCCACAAACGCTTAAAAAAAAGGGTTAGGGAGGTGCAAAACTGGGTTAGAAATGGACGCAACTAGTTATAAAGAGTTAGAGGGGTGCAAAACGGGTAGAAATGGCTAAAAATGGCTTGAAGGGGGCTAAAAATAGCTTAAAGTGGGTTAGAAATGGCCAAAGATGGGTTAAGAAGGGATAGAGAAGTCCAAACATGGGCGAGATATGGCCAAAAGTGGGCCCAGATTTATTAGAGATGTGCAAAAACGGGTTAGAAAAGGAAAACAGCGGCTTGAAACGGGTTGCAGTTGGGCAAAAATGGCTTAGAAATAGCGAAAATTGGCTTTAAAATTGATGGAGATGAGCAAAGATGGTTTAGAAATTGCCAAAAACCGGCTTAAATATGGTTAGAGAGTGCAAAACTGGGTTAGAAATGGCCAAAGATGGCTTAACAAGGCATAGAGAAATGCCAAAACAAGTTAGATATGGCCAAAATTGGGCCGGATTTGTTAGAGATGTGCAAAAAACGGGTTAGAAAAGGAAAACAGCGGCTTGAAACGGGTTGCAATTGAGCAAAAATGGTTTAGAAATAGCCAAAATTGGCTTTAAAGTTGTTAGAGAAGAGCAAAATTGGGTTAGAAACGGCCAAAACCGGCTTAAGAATGATGAGAGAAGTGCAAAACCGTGTTAGAAAAGGCCACAAATGGCTTAAAACTGGAAAAAAAAACTTTGTTAGACAAGGCTAGAATTAGCTAAAAATGTCTGAAAATGAGTTAGAAGTGAGTAAAAATAGGTTAGAAATGGTCAAAAATGGCTTAAAATGGGTGGGAAATGGGCAAAAACAGTTTAGAAAAGGAAAAAACAAGGCTGAAATTGGTTAGAAATTGACAAAATTGTCTAGAGAAGGAAAAAAATGGCTTAAAATGCCTTGAAAGTTGGCAAAAACGGTTTAGAAACAGGAAAAAATGGCTTTATGAGGGATAGAGAGGTGAAAAACTGGGTTAGAGATGGCCACAAACGCTTAAAAAGGGTTAGGGAGGTGCAAAACTGGGTTAGAAATGGACGCAAATGGTTATAAAGAGTTAGAGGGGTGCAAAACGGGTAGAAATGGCTAAAAATGGCTTGAAGGGGGCTAAAAATAGCTTAAAGTGGGTTAGAAATGGCCAAAGATGGGTTAAGAAGTGATAGAGAAGTCCAAACATGGGCAAGATATGGCCAAAACTGGGCCCAGATTTATTAGAGATGTGCAAAAAACGGGTTAGAAAAGGAAAACAGCGGTTTGAAACGGGTTGCAATTGAGCAAAAATGGTTTAGAAATAGCCAAAATTGGCTTTAAAGTTGTTAGAGAAGAGCAAAATTGGGTTAGAAACGGCCAAAACCGGCTTAAGAATGATGAGAGAAGTGCAAAACCGTGTTAGAAAAGGCCACAAATGGCTTAAAACTGGAAAAAAAACTTTGTTAGACAAGGCTAGAATTAGCTAAAAATGTCTGAAAATGAGTTAGAAGTGAGTAAAAATAGGTTAGAAATGGTCAAAAATGGCTTAAAATGGGTGGGAAATGGGCAAAAAACAGTTTAGAAAAGGAAAAAACAAGGCTGACATTGGTTAGAAATTGACAAAATTGTCTAGAGAAGGAAAAAAATGGCTTAAAATGCCTTGAAAGTTGGCAAAAACGGTTTAGAAACAGGAAAAAATGGCTTTATGAGGGATAGAGAGGTGAAAAACTGGGTTAGAGATGGCCACAAACGCTTAAAAAAAAGGGTTAGGGAGGTGCAAAACTGGGTTAGAAATGGACGCAACTAGTTATAAAGAGTTAGAGGGGTGCAAAACGGGTAGAAATGGCTAAAAATGGCTTGAAGGGGGCTAAAAATAGCTTAAAGTGGGTTAGAAATGGCCAAAGATGGGTTAAGAAGTGATAGAGAAGTCCAAACATGGGCGAGATATGGCCAAAAGTGGGCCCAGATTTATTAGAGATGTGCAAAAAACGGGTTAGAAAAGGAAAACAGCGGCTTGAAACGGGTTGCAGTTGGGCAAAAATGGCTTAGAAATAGCCAAAACTGGCTTTAAAATTGATGGAGATGATCAAAGATGGTTTAGAAATTGCCAAAAACCGGCTTAAATATGGTTAGAGAGTGCAAAACTGGGTTAGAAATGGCCAAAGATGGCTTAACAAGGCATAGAGAAATGCCAAAACAAGTTAGATATGGCCAAAATTGGGCCGGATTTGTTAGAGATGTGCAAAAACGGGTTAGAAAAGGAAAACAGCGGCTTGAAACGGGTTGCAATTGAGCAAAAATGGTTTAGAAATAGCCAAAATTGGCTTTAAAGTTGTTAGAGAAGAGCAAAATTGGGTTAGAAACGGCCAAAACCGGCTTAAGAATGATGAGAGAAGTGCAAAACCGTGTTAGAAAAGGCCACAAATGGCTTAAAACTGGAAAAAAAAACTTTGTTAGACAAGGCTAGAATTAGCTAAAAATGTCTGAAAATGAGTTAGAAGTGAGTAAAAATAGGTTAGAAATGGTCAAAAATGGCTTAAAATGGGTGGGAAATGGGCAAAAACAGTTTAGAAAAGGAAAAAACAAGGCTGAAATTGGTTAGAAATTGACAAAATTGTCTAGAGAAGGAAAAAAATGGCTTAAAATGCCTTGAAAGTTGGCAAAAACGGTTTAGAAACAGGAAAAAATGGCTTTATGAGGGATAGAGAGGTGAAAAACTGGGTTAGAGATGGCGACAAACGCTTAAAAAAAAGGGTTAGGGAGGTGCAAAACTGGGTTAGAAATGGACGCAACTAGTTATAAAGAGTTAGAGGGGTGCAAAACGGGTAGAAATGGCTAAAAATGGCTTGAAGGGGGCTAAAAATAGCTTAAAGTGGGTTAGAAATGGCCAAAGATGGGTTAAGAAGGGTTAGAGAAGTCCAAACATGGGCGAGATATGGCCAAAACTGGGCCCAGATTTATTAGAGATGTGCAAAAACGGGTTAGAAAAGGAAAACAGCGGCTTGAAACGGGTTGCAGTTGGGCAAAAATGGCTTAGAAATAGCCAAAACTGGCTTTAAAATTGATGGAGATGAGCAAAGATGGTTTAGAAATTGCCAAAACCGGCTTAAATATGGTTAGAGAGTGCAAAAACGGGTTAGAGGCCAAAGATGGCTTAACAAGGCATAGAGAAATGCCAAAACAAGTTAGATATGGCCAAAATTGGGCCGGATTTGTTAGGGAGGTGCAAAAACGGGTTAGAAAAGGAAAACAGCGGCTTGAAACGGGTTGCAATTGAGCAAAAATGGTTTAGAAATAGCCAAAATTGGCTTTAAAGTTGTTAGAGAAGAGCAAAATTGGGTTAGAAACGGCCAAAACCGGCTTAAGAATGATGAGAGAAGTGCAAAACCGTGTTAGAAAAGGCCACAAATGGCTTAAAACTGGAAAAAAAAACTTTGTTAGACAAGGCTAGAAAGAGCTAAAAATGTCTGAAAATGAGTTAGAAGTGAGTAAAAATAGGTTAGAAATGGTCAAAAATGGCTTAAAATGGGTGGGAAATGGGCAAAAACAGTTCAGAAAAGGAAAAAACAAGGCTGAAATTCGTTAGAAATTGACAAAATTGTCTAGAGAAGGAAAAAAATGGCTTAAAATGCCTTGAAAGTTGGCAAAAAACGGTTTAGAAACAGGAAAAAAATGGCTTTATGAGGGATAGAGAGGTGAAAAACTGGGTTAGAGATGGCCACAAACGCTTAAAAAAGGGTTAGGGAGGTGCAAAACTGGGTTAGAAATGGACGCAAATGGTTATAAAGAGTTAGAGGGGTGCAAAACGGGTAGAAATGGCTAAAAATGGCTTGAAGGGGGCTAAAAATAGCTTAAAGTGGGTTAGAAATGGCCAAAGATGGGTTAAGAAGTGATAGAGAAGTCCAAACATGGGCAAGATATGGCCAAAACTGGGCCCAGATTTATTAGAGATGTGCAAAAACGGGTTAGAAAAGGAAAACAGCGGCTTGAAACGGGGTGCAGTTGGGCAAAAATGGCTTAGAAATAGCGAAAATTGGCTTTAAAATTGATGGAGATGAGCAAAGATGGTTTAGAAATTGCCAAAACCGGCTTAAATATGGTTAGAGAGTGCAAAACTGGGTTAGAAATGGCCAAAGATGGCTTAACAAGGCATAGAGAAATGCCAAAACAAGTTAGATATGGCCAAAATTGGGCCGGATTTGTTAGAGATGTGCAAAAACAGGTTAGAAAAGGAAAACAGCGGCTTGAAACGGGTTGCAATTGAGCAAAAATGGTTTAGAAATAGCCAAAATTGGCTTTAAAGTTGTTAGAGAAGAGCAAAATTGGGTTAGAAACGGCCAAAACCGGCTTAAGAATGATGAGAGAAGTGCAAAACCGTGTTAGAAGTGGCCACAAATGGATTAAAACTGGAAAAAAAACTTTGTTAGACAAGGCTAGAATTAGCTAAAAATGTCTGAAAATGAGTTAGAAGTGAGTAAAAATAGGTTAGAAATGGTCAAAAATGGCTTAAAATGGGTGGGATATGGGCAAAAACAGTTTAGAAAAGGAAAAAACAAGGCTGAAATTGGTTAGAAATTGACAAAATTGTCTAGAGAAAGGAAAAAAAATGGCTTAAAATGCCTTGAAAGTTGGCAAAAAAACGGTTTAGAAACAGGAAAAAAATGGCTTTATGAGGGATAGAGAGGTGAAAAACTGGGTTAGAGATGGCCACAAACGCTTAAAAAGGGTTAGGGAGGTGCAAAACTGGGTTAGAAATGGACGCAAATGGTTATAAAGAGTTAGAGGGGTGCAAAACGGGTAGAAATGGCTAAAAATGGCTTGAAGGGGGCTAAAAATAGCTTAAAGTGGGTTAGAAATGGCCAAAGATGGGTTAAGAAGGGATAGAGAAGTCCAAACATGGGCGAGATATGGCCAAAACTGGGCCCAGATTTATTAGAGATGTGCAAAAAACGGGTTAGAAAAGGAAAACAGCAGCTTGAAACGGGTTGCAGTTGGGCAAAAATGGCTTAGAAATAGCGAAAACTGGCTTTAAAATTGATGGAGATGAGCAAAGATGGTTTAGAAATTGCCAAAACCGGCTTAAATATGGTTAGAGAGTGCAAAAACTGGGTTAGAAATGGCCAAAGATGGCTTAACAAGGCATAGAGAAATGCCAAAACAAGTTAGATATGGCCAAAATTGGGCCGGATTTGTTAGAGATGTGCAAAAACGGGTTAGAAAAGGAAAACAGCGGCTTGAAACGGGTTGCAATTGAGCAAAAATGGTTTAGAAATAGCCAAAATTGGCTTTAAAGTTGTTAGAGAAGAGCAAAATTGGGTTAGAAACGGCCAAAACCGGCTTAAGAATGATGAGAGAAGTGCAAAACCGTGTTAGAAAAGGCCACAAATGGCTTAAAACTGGAAAAAAAAACTTTGTTAGACAAGGCTAGAATTAGCTAAAAATGTCTGAAAATGAGTTAGAAGTGAGTAAAAATAGGTTAGAAATGGTCAAAAAATGGCTTAAAATGGGTGGGAAATGGGCAAAAACAGTTTAGAAAAGGAAAAAACAAGGCTGACATTGGTTAGAAATTGACAAAATTGTCTAGAGAAGGAAAAAAATGGCTTAAAATGCCTTGAAAGTTGGCAAAAACGGTTTAGAAACAGGAAAAAAATGGCTTTATGAGGGATAGAGAGGTGAAAAACTGGGTTAGAGATGGCCACAAACGCTTAAAAAAAAGGGTTAGGGAGGTGCAAAACTGGGTTAGAAATGGACGCAACTAGTTATAAAGAGTTAGAGGGGTGCAAAAACGGGTAGAAATGGCTAAAAA
Organism: Melopsittacus undulatus; assembly: GCF_012275295.1. Classification (NCBI taxonomy): domain Eukaryota; kingdom Metazoa; phylum Chordata; class Aves; order Psittaciformes; family Psittaculidae; genus Melopsittacus; species Melopsittacus undulatus. The sequence goes on along the minus strand of NW_022994133.1, from coordinate 6,856 downwards.
TGGCTTGAAGGGGGCTAAAAATAGCTTAAAGTGGGTTAGAAATGGCCAAAGATGGGTTAAGAAGGGATAGAGAAGTCCAAACATGGGCGAGATATGGCCAAAAGTGGGCCCAGATTTATTAGAGATGTGCAAAAACGGGTTAGAAAAGGAAAACAGCGGCTTGAAACGGGTTGCAGTTGGGCAAAAAATGGCTTAGAAATAGCGAAAATTGGCTTTAAAATTGATGGAGATGAGCAAAGATGGTTTAGAAATTGCCAAAAACCGGCTTAAATATGGTTAGAGAGTGCAAAACTGGGTTAGAAATGGCCAAAGATGGCTTAACAAGGCATAGAGAAATGCCAAAACAAGTTAGATATGGCCAAAATTGGGCCGGATTTGTTAGAGATGTGCAAAAACGGGTTAGAAAAGGAAAACAGCGGCTTGAAACGGGTTGCAATTGAGCAAAAATGGTTTAGAAATAGCCAAAATTGGCTTTAAAGTTGTTAGAGAAGAGCAAAATTGGGTTAGAAACGGCCAAAACCGGCTTAAGAATGATGAGAGAAGTGCAAAAACCGTGTTAGAAGTGGCCACAAATGGATTAAAACTGGAAAAAAAACTTTGTTAGACAAGGCTAGAATTAGCTAAAAATGTCTGAAAATGAGTTAGAAGTGAGTAAAAATAGGTTAGAAATGGTCAAAAATGGCTTAAAATGGGTGGGATATGGGCAAAAACAGTTTAGAAAAGGAAAAAACAAGGCTGAAATTGGTTAGAAATTGACAAAATTGTCTAGAGAAGGAAAAAAATGGCTTAAAAATGCCTTGAAAGTTGGCAAAAACGGTTTAGAAACAGGAAAAAATGGCTTTATGAGGGATAGAGAGGTGAAAAACTGGGTTAGAGATGGCCACAAACGCTTAAAAAGGGTTAGGGAGGTGCAAAACTGGGTTAGAAATGGACGCAAATGGTTATAAAGAGTTAGAGGGGTGCAAAACGGGTAGAAATGGCTAAAAATGGCTTGAAGGGGGCTAAAAATAGCTTAAAGTGGGTTAGAAATGGCCAAAGATGGGTTAAGAAGGGATAGAGAAGTCCAAACATGGGCGAGATATGGCCAAAACTGGGCCCAGATTTATTAGAGATGTGCAAAAAAACGGGTTAGAAAAGGAAAACAGCAGCTTGAAACGGGTTGCAGTTGGGCAAAAAATGGCTTAGAAATAGCGAAAACTGGCTTTAAAATTGATGGAGATGAGCAAAGATGGTTTAGAAATTGCCAAAAACCGGCTTAAATATGGTTAGAGAGTGCAAAACTGGGTTAGAAATGGCCAAAGATGGCTTAACAAGGCATAGAGAAATGCCAAAACAAGTTAGATATGGCCAAAATTGGGCCGGATTTGTTAGAGATGTGCAAAAACGGGTTAGAAAAGGAAAACAGCGGCTTGAAACGGGTTGCAATTGAGCAAAAATGGTTTATAAATAGCCAAAATTGGCTTTAAAGTTGTTAGAGAAGAGCAAAATTGGGTTAGAAACGGCCAAAACAGGCTTAAGAATGATGAGAGAAGTGCAAAACCGTGTTAGAAAAGGCCACAAATGGCTTAAAACTGGAAAAAAAACTTTGTTAGACAAGGCTAGAATTAGCTAAAAATGTCTGAAAATGAGTTAGAAGTGAGTAAAAATAGGTTAGAAATGGTCAAAAATGGCTTAAAATGGGTGGGAAATGGGCAAAAACAGTTTAGAAAAGGAAAAAACAAGGCTGACATTGGTTAGAAATTGACAAAATTGTCTAGAGAAGGAAAAAAATGGCTTAAAATGCCTTGAAAGTTGGCAAAAACGGTTTAGAAACAGGAAAAAAATGGCTTTATGAGGGATAGAGAGGTGAAAAACTGGGTTAGAGATGGCCACAAACGCTTAAAAAAAAGGGTTAGGGAGGTGCAAAACTGGGTTAGAAATGGACGCAACTAGTTATAAAGAGTTAGAGGGGTGCAAAACGGGTAGAAATGGCTAAAAAATGGCTTGAAGGGGGCTAAAAATAGCTTAAAGTGGGTTAGAAATGGCCAAAAGATGGGTTAAGAAGGGATAGAGAAGTCCAAACATGGGCGAGATATGGCCAAAAGTGGGCCCAGATTTATTAGAGATGTGCAAAAAACGGGTTAGAAAAGGAAAACAGCGGCTTGAAACGGGTTGCAGTTGGGCAAAAAATGGCTTAGAAATAGCGAAAATTGGCTTTAAAATTGATGGAGATGAGCAAAGATGGTTTAGAAATTGCCAAAACCGGCTTAAATATGGTTAGAGAGTGCAAAACTGGGTTAGAAATGGCCAAAGATGGCTTAACAAGGCATAGAGAAATGCCAAAACAAGTTAGATATGGCCAAAATTGGGCCGGATTTGTTAGAGATGTGCAAAAACGGGTTAGAAAAGGAAAACAGCGGCTTGAAAACGGGTTGCAATTGAGCAAAAATGGTTTAGAAATAGCCAAAATTGGCTTTAAAGTTGTTAGAGAAGAGCAAAATTGGGTTAGAAACGGCCAAAACCGGCTTAAGAATGATGAGAGAAGTGCAAAACCGTGTTAGAAAAGGCCACAAATGGCTTAAAACTGGAAAAAAAAACTTTGTTAGACAAGGCTAGAATTAGCTAAAAAATGTCTGAAAATGAGTTAGAAGTGAGTAAAAATAGGTTAGAAATGGTCAAAAATGGCTTAAAATGGGTGGGAAATGGGCAAAAACAGTTTAGAAAAAGGAAAAAAACAAGGCTGAAATTGGTTAGAAATTGACAAAATTGTCTAGAGAAGGAAAAATATGGCTTAAAATGCCTTGAAAGTTGGCAAAAAACGGTTTAGAAACAGGAAAAAAATGGCTTTATGAGGGATAGAGAGGTGAAAAACTGGGTTAGAGATGGCGACAAACGCTTAAAAAAAGGGTTAGGGAGGTGCAAAACTGGGTTAGAAATGGACGCAACTAGTTATAAAGAGTTAGAGGGGTGCAAAACGGGTAGAAATGGCTAAAAATGGCTTGAAGGGGGCTAAAAATAGCTTAAAGTGGGTTAGAAATGGCCAAAGATGGGTTAAGAAGTGATAGAGAAGTCCAAACATGGGCGAGATATGGCCAAAACTGGGCCCAGATTTATTAGAGATGTGCAAAAAACGGGTTAGAAAAGGAAAACAGCGGCTTGAAACGGGGTGCAGTTGGGCAAAAATGGCTTAGAAATAGCGAAAATTGGCTTTAAAATTGATGGAGATGAGCAAGATGGTTTAGAAATTGCCAAAACCGGCTTAAATATGGTTAGAGAGTGCAAAAACTGGGTTAGAAATGGCCAAAGATGGCTTAACAAGGCATAGAGAAATGCCAAAACAAGTTAGATATGGCCAAAATTGGGCCGGATTTGTTAGAGATGTGCAAAAACAGGTTAGAAAAGGAAAACAGCGGCTTGAAACGGGTTGCAATTGAGCAAAAATGGTTTAGAAATAGCCAAAATTGGCTTTAAAGTTGTTAGAGAAGAGCAAAATTGGGTTAGAAACGGCCAAAACCGGCTTAAGAATGATGAGAGAAGTGCAAAACCGTGTTAGAAGTGGCCACAAATGGATTAAAACTGGAAAAAAAATCTTTGTTAGACAAGGCTAGAATTAGCTAAAAATGTCTGAAAATGAGTTAGAAGTGAGTAAAAATAGGTTAGAAATGGTCAAAAATGGCTTAAAATGGGTGGGATATGGGCAAAAACAGTTTAGAAAAGGAAAAAACAAGGCTGAAATTGGTTAGAAATTGACAAAATTGTCTAGAGAAGGAAAAAAAATGGCTTAAAATGCCTTGAAAGTTGGCAAAAAACGGTTTAGAAACAGGAAAAAATGGCTTTATGAGGGATAGAGAGGTGAAAAACTGGGTTAGAGATGGCCACAAACGCTTAAAAAGGGTTAGGGAGGTGCAAAACTGGGTTAGAAATGGACGCAAATGGTTATAAAGAGTTAGAGGGGTGCAAAACGGGTAGAAATGGCTAAAAATGGCTTGAAGGGGGCTAAAAATAGCTTAAAGTGGGTTAGAAATGGCCAAAGATGGGTTAAGAAGGGATAGAGAAGTCCAAACATGGGCGAGATATGGCCAAAACTGGGCCCAGATTTATTAGAGATGTGCAAAAACGGGTTAGAAAAGGAAAACAGCAGCTTGAAACGGGTTGCAGTTGGGCAAAAATGGCTTAGAAATAGCGAAAACTGGCTTTAAAATTGATGGAGATGAGCAAAGATGGTTTAGAAATTGCCAAAACCGGCTTAAATATGGTTAGAGAGTGCAAAACTGGGTTAGAAATGGCCAAAGATGGCTTAACAAGGCATAGAGAAATGCCAAAACAAGTTAGATATGGCCAAAATTGGGCCGGATTTGTTAGAGATGTGCAAAAACGGGTTAGAAAAGGAAAACAGCGGCTTGAAACGGGTTGCAATTGAGCAAAAATGGTTTAGAAATAGCCAAAATTGGCTTTAAAGTTGTTAGAGAAGAGCAAAATTGGGTTAGAAACGGCCAAAAACCGGCTTAAGAATGATGAGAGAAGTGCAAAACCGTGTTAGAAAAGGCCACAAATGGCTTAAAACTGGAAAAAAAACTTTGTTAGACAAGGCTAGAATTAGCTAAAAATGTCTGAAAATGAGTTAGAAGTGAGTAAAAATAGGTTAGAAATGGTCAAAAATGGCTTAAAATGGGTGGGAAATGGGCAAAAAACAGTTTAGAAAAGGAAAAAACAAGGCTGACATTGGTTAGAAATTGACAAAATTGTCTAGAGAAGGAAAAAAATGGCTTAAAATGCCTTGAAGTTGGCAAAAACGGTTTAGAAACAGGAAAAAATGGCTTTATGAGGGATAGAGAGGTGAAAAACTGGGTTAGAGATGGCGACAAACGCTTAAAAAAAGGGTTAGGGAGGTGCAAAACTGGGTTAGAAATGGACGCAACTAGTTATAAAGAGTTAGAGGGGTGCAAAACGGGTAGAAATGGCTAAAAATGGCTTGAAGGGGGCTAAAAAATAGCTTAAAGTGGGTTAGAAATGGCCAAAGATGGGTTAAGAAGTGATAGAGAAGTCCAAACATGGGCGAGATATGGCCAAAACTGGGCCCAGATTTATTAGAGATGTGCAAAAACGGGTTAGAAAAGGAAAACAGCGGCTTGAAACGGGGTGCAGTTGGGCAAAAATGGCTTAGAAATAGCGAAAATTGGCTTTAAAATTGATGGAGATGAGCAAAGATGGTTTAGAAATTGCCAAAAAACCGGCTTAAATATGGTTAGAGAGTGCAAAACTGGGTTAGAAATGGCCAAAGATGGCTTAACAAGGCATAGAGAAATGCCAAAACAAGTTAGATATGGCCAAAATTGGGCCGGATTTGTTAGAGATGTGCAAAAAACAGGTTAGAAAAGGAAAACAGCGGCTTGAAACGGGTTGCAATTGAGCAAAAATGGTTTAGAAATAGCCAAAATTGGCTTTAAAGTTGTTAGAGAAGAGCAAAATTGGGTTAGAAACGGCCAAAACCGGCTTAAGAATGATGAGAGAAGTGCAAAACCGTGTTAGAAGTGGCCACAAATGGATTAAAACTGGAAAAAAAATCTTTGTTAGACAAGGCTAGAATTAGCTAAAAATGTCTGAAAATGAGTTAGAAGTGAGTAAAAATAGGTTAGAAATGGTCAAAAATGGCTTAAAATGGGTGGGATATGGGCAAAAACAGTTAGAAAAGGAAAAAACAAGGCTGAAATTGGTTAGAAATTGACAAAATTGTCTAGAGAAGGAAAAAAAATGGCTTAAAATGCCTTGAAAGTTGGCAAAAAAACGGTTTAGAAACAGGAAAAAATGGCTTTATGAGGGATAGAGAGGTGAAAAACTGGGTTAGAGATGGCCACAAACGCTTAAAAAGGGTTAGGGAGGTGCAAAACTGGGTTAGAAATGGACGCAAATGGTTATAAAGAGTTAGAGGGGTGCAAAACGGGTAGAAATGGCTAAAAATGGCTTGAAGGGGGCTAAAAATAGCTTAAAGTGGGTTAGAAATGGCCAAAGATGGGTTAAGAAGGGATAGAGAAGTCCAAACATGGGCGAGATATGGCCAAAACTGGGCCCAGATTTATTAGAGATGTGCAAAAAACGGGTTAGAAAAATAAAACAGCGGCTTGAAACGGGTTGCAGTTGGGCAAAAAATGGCTTAGAAATAGCGAAAATTGGCTTTAAAATTGATGGAGATGAGCAAAGATGGTTTAGAAATTGCCAAAACCGGCTTAAATATGGTTAGAGAGTGCAAAACTGGGTTAGAAATGGCCAAAGATGGCTTAACAAGGCATAGAGAAATGCCAAAACAAGTTAGATATGGCCAAAATTGGGCCGGATTTGTTAGAGATGTGCAAAAACGGGTTAGAAAAGGAAAACAGCGGCTTGAAACGGGTTGCAATTGAGCAAAAATGGTTTAGAAATAGCCAAAATTGGCTTTAAAGTTGTTAGAGAAGAGCAAAATTGGGTTAGAAACGGCCAAAACCGGCTTAAGAATGATGAGAGAAGTGCAAAACCGTGTTAGAAAAGGCCACAAATGGCTTTAAAACTGGAAAAAAAACTTTGTTAGACAAGGCTAGAATTAGCTAAAAATGTCTGAAAATGAGTTAGAAGTGAGTAAAAATAGGTTAGAAATGGTCAAAAATGGCTTAAAATGGGTGGGAAATGGGCAAAAAACAGTTTAGAAAAGGAAAAAACAAGGCTGAAATTGGTTAGAAATTGACAAAATTGTCTAGAGAAGGAAAAAAATGGCTTAAAATGCCTTGAAAGTTGGCAAAAACGGTTTAGAAACAGGAAAAAATGGCTTTATGAGGGATAGAGAGGTGAAAAACTGGGTTAGAGATGGCGACAAACGCTTAAAAAAAAGGGTTAGGGAGGTGCAAAA